>NC_083506.1:8532348-8835378 GCF_032362555.1 Amyelois transitella | reverse complement strand
GCCTGAAACGAAAGACTATGTCCATACTACATACCATTCGTTCGTCTTTTGATTCTTTAAACGTTTAACTTAGAAGAAATGAGGTAATTTTCAGCAAGACGCAAACAGAAAATCTTCGTCATTTGTCTGAGACATTAATGAACTTGGACGAGCGGTGATTTTTACGTCCATTTGTGAGATAAACAAATGGCGGCGGTCGCTGTGGTTCCATGCATAAGCTTTATAAATTAATGCCACTACTCGGCATTCCGCAGTCTCGGATGTTGATTTTCCTCATAAATGAAGGAGCCAACGTTTGTTAGCGTTCATAAACAATGTAAACTCAAAAATTGGGTAAGCATGGCTATCGATTAATACATAATTTTCTACTGACATATGGATTAATTTGTTTTAGAGAAGGTTTCAGTGACTTCTAAAATTACACGGTTCATAATTAGCTTAAAAAATATGAAATTAAAGCAATCGAAGGTGTTTGATATTTCACTGTGTTTAAGGTACTTTATTTTGTTCTTTAATGTTATACTTATAACTTATGTTAAATATTCACACTGGGATAATAATGGAAAGTTTAGCTACTTTATACCAATGTCTTTAAAAAACTTAAAATAGACGCAACAATGGAATTGATACTTAAAGTTTTTCAAGACACTGCCGCACATGAAACTCCAAACAAGAAGGTGATGTCAACAATCTGGAAGGCGGTGTTACAAGCGCCCACGCCAAGCCGCTGCAGTGCTCACCGACTGCAAATTGAATTTCTAAGTTATTCTGCAAGTTGTGAAGGCACGAATGAAGTGAGCTCGTGCAGAGTTGTTGTTTCCCGACTTGGGACTCGATGATTGGGGGCGGCGCGACTCCAGCCAGCAAACTTCCCGTCTGCGACACGTAGGTAAGTGATTACGTGCTCGCCAACTCCACCCGATGCCCTTGAACGATAACTCTTTTCTAAACCGATTGAACCGATTCACCTGAAACGAGACATGAATTTTAATTCGTTTATTATTTTGTATGCATAAATATTTTGCAGATTTAAATCTAAAATATTCAATTTTGTACTGTGAAAACAAAAAGTTTAATTAGATTTTTTTATGCTTGTGCAGAGGATGCTTGTATAAGCTGGCGTGTATTCTATGCATTAACACACCCTCTCATACAGCGTTGCTCTGAGATAATTGCTATTATTAACTCAATAAAAAATAAGCTAGTATGAACTCTATGTCTTTCAGTACAGAGTACACTTTTCCTAGTGTATTTAAGCGGAACACTTTTGCCAGTTATTAGTGCTGGTTGCGCTTATAAAATCACTATTACATAAATATCCTGTCTGTTATAATTTACGTACTTTTTTTGTTTTTTCCTCGGAGAACTTAAAAGACTAATGTATATGAAATTCTTAATCCTCGGTCCGAGATTATAACAACGCGATATTACAACTCATACCACTGTTCCAATTAACATTATCAATATATAAAACCTATAATGCAATCAATACCTAAACGTATTCTGGCTAGTTACCCAGTGCCTGTATGCATCAGAACTGTTTGTGTTTCCAACTTCGACGGACCAAATCGATCTCGATCAAAAATTAATTGAAACGTCAATGTTCCAAGTTGATTTGCCTGTGAGGTTCTTACACCTTAACGCAATTTCTATTAGTTAAACATATTTGACTATTTAAGTACTTAATGGACTTACTTAAACCTACTGACTATACTTAAATGGAGACTACAATGACATACTTTTTGTAAGCGATATAATATTTTTATTTTCAATGATTAACATATACGCGCTAGTAAAGTAGCTAACTCATAACCATAGGAAAATGCCTGTAGGGAAAATTATGATCGTTTAGTGGAGTAAATGGGGCCTTATCGAAGGGCATGGCGTGCATTGTTTTTCGCTGAGCGCTCTATGAGGTTCATATTAATCACTGAACCATAAAAACACGGAGAATACAGAAGATAAGCTTTACAACAATACAACTGAAACATCACACGATGAATCACACCTCTTTCCTGGAGGGGTGGGCAAAGATTACATAATTTCACATGCTACACGATCCCGGAATACTTCTTTCGCTTCATCCACATTTTAATCTCTTCATGCAAGCACGCCGGGATATCCCCGATTTGATCAAGGAATCGTGAGTTAAAGTTAATAACAATAGGTTTCTGCAGAGATTAGGCTCCTGGGAGTTCAAAATAATACATACCTTAGTAAATTTATTTACTTATAGGTAATTTATTGTAACAAATACAATTTGTAAAGTACAAAAGGCGGACTTAATACTAGGAGCATTAAATAAATAAATATGTATATACGGGACAAATTACACAGATTGAGTTAGCCTCGAAGTAAGTTCGAAACTTGTGTTACGAGATACTAACTCAACGATACTATATTTTATAATAAATACGTACATAGATAAACATCCAAGACCCAGGCCAATCAGAGAAAGTTCGTTTCTCATTATGCCCTGGCCGGGATTCGAACCCGGGACCTCCGGTGACACAGACAAGCGCACTACCGCTGCGCCACAGAGGCCGTCACACACACTAATAGCTTAATACTAATCAATCATCCCTTGTGTGGGTGACATTATATAATAACACTTATTATTCTATAAATACTATAAATTTAATACAGTATAGTTATCATTGTGATGGTGTATCATTTTTGACATCCATAGGAAGAAGTGGAGTTATTAAATAAAAGAAAAGGAAGCTCAAGTACCTGTGATTAAAGTTATATAGCAATAAGCTAACAACCATACGTGAATCAAAATTCAAAAATACTTATTATCTATTTGCGAATATGACATATCAAGTGTTATCAGAATGTCTCCGGTTTGATCAAGTACATATATAGACTACAAGGGTCTCTTTTTCGTGCCTTTATATCAATACTCTCGATGTTATGCTATTATGACTGAGTTCCCACTAAATCGCTCAATGTCACCGACAGATTCAATGCAAATTACTGTTTGCATTTTATCACTTTTAAATCGATTCTCGGAGTAATTGAATCAATGTCACATGTAAGTAGACAAAAGTAATGGATATTTTAATGGAATGTAAGTGGAGTAGACACTTGTCGGACGCATTCCTTCTGTGAAGATTATCTAAGCCAATTTCAGTAAGTCTTTCCATCATTATTGAGGAAAATTATTTTAATCGCACGTTCCTGCTGTAAATTCTCAGAAATTATTAGTTTTCAGAATCAAGTTCATAAACAAAATTTTTATTTAATTTTGGTAAGTACCTAATACGAGTAAGTTAACGCCACAGCTGCTAAACTTAACCTTTTTAAATTACCGACTTGGATGGATTTAGTCCATCCAAGTCGGTAATTTAACATTTCTTTTACTTTTATTAATCAAATCCAACTCTTATTATTCAAAATATGTGTTAAATATTTATGTAGAATCGGATCAAATCTACATAAATATTTTTTTAATCGGTCAAATATATGCGAAATATTTAATCTTTGTTTGTTTCTTTGTAATATATTTATTGCACAGAAATTTACACAGTTACAAGAAATAGTAGATACATACATATAAAATAAATAAATCACTTGCAATGGCGGACTTATCCTATGAAGGGATCTATTCCAGTCATCCAGCAAACAATAAAGGAACTAGATAATTAAGTAAAAAAGCGGCAAGTAGGTGTGTTATTAGCAATAATATACAATTTTATAAACAATCTGCTCCGCGCTCTCCTTAATATACCGAGGTGCAGAAGCCTACAATTGAAGAGGTCTGCAGTCCCGAGTTATCGAGAATTGGTAATAACCCTCAAGAGCAGCAACCGAGATATTCCCCTGTAAATGTAATTTTACAGCTGCGTGCATTCAACAAAGATTAATTTTTCGATTAAAATTAAATTCACTATTTATTTATGCAAAGTTAAATTGACCTTAATAACAAATAGTTAAGCACACATTGCTTAAGTCTATTGTTTAAATTATATTAATTTTACATAACAAAGTGAGAAATTAATTTCCATGTTGATATTAAATACTTACATATAATAAAACAGTAAAAATATTTTGTCTTTACATTAAGTTTTTTTGACAGGAAAGAGGCGTGATTTTATGTATGTATGTATGTATTTAATATTTTGACTGAAACGGATAAAGAATTATTTTTTTTTACATTTTTGTCTGTCTGTCTGTGTCTGACTGTATGATTAAGATTCAACTCCAAATTCACGCGGACGAAGTCGCTAGTAACTAATAAATAGATAGTCTTAATCCTGCTCATATGTATTACTAAGCAAAACTTCAAAGGGCCAAGGGTGACAACAGTAAACAGCACCATATACTATTTATAAGTCATCGCCCGCGAGACAAAAACCCTATTGTTATATTTATGGGTGTCCTGTAACTTTTTCTTCAGTATTTACGAGACAAAAACGTGTTCCTTCTTTGAGGTTTGAAAAAGTGAAACAAACAAGGGGATAATGTAAAAAGTTGACTTGTGAGACGCCATAAATATTATTTTCCTCGCAGTAATCGATATTGTCAGCGATTTGCCGCGTAACTGTCATGATGGATGTTGTGCCAATGCTGGAAACAGCGCCTTGTTTTGTCTTTTATTTGCGATCGTTTTTTTTTTGTTCCGACAAAATGTTTTTCCAATGGTTAAACGTAAGCAATGATTGTCTATAATTTATATCAAGTAACTCATTATCTATATTTATTATAAGTTTAAAAGCAATAATTACAATCTACACAAACACTGATCAAAGTAACTTCGGTCTACATTCGTGACGTACGACTTGCATTATAAAATTTCCACAGAAAGCCGAAAAATGCAGTCACGGATGTCAGATGATTTGAATTGTGCATTCTATCATCCATTAAGTATGCAATCAATATTAATATACAGATATTTTTTTTAACATAAATACATACACCCATAAAATCACACCTCTTTCCCGGAGGGGTAGGCAGAGACTACATCTTTCCACTTGCCACGATCTCTGCATACTTCCTTCGCTTCATCCACATTCATAACTCTCTTCATGCAAGCTCAGCGGTTTCGGGTACTTTTGACCTGACCCCTTTACCAGGACGTCCTTAATTTGATCAAGATACGTTCGTCTAGATCTTCCCACTCCGACCTTTCCCTCCACACTCTTCTTGTGACCAAACTATCTTTACATACCCTTTTCTATTCCTGTAACTACATCTTCTTTCACATCACAACATTCCCTTATGACGCTGTTCCTTATCCGGTCACTCAATTTCACACCCATCATACTCCTTAACGCTCTCATTTCCACTGCATTTATTCTGCTTTCGTGCTTCTTTTGCCATACCCAAATCTCACTCTCATACATTAATGTCGGGACCAACATAAATTATTTTAAATGATGTTTAATTACGTAAATAAATCAATTCAACGATTTACCAATAACTTTAGTTTTGTTACCTTCTCAATTTCCTCCTTTAACTTCATCCGATAATCTCACAATTATATGTATGATCTCTACATCTCTGATTTATCTCTTGTTATATATATCAAGGGTCTCTAAATAAACTGTTTTAATTTCCCTCGAGCCGAGAAACGGAAGGCTGAGGCAGCAATTCAGGCGCCCCGTCTCATTATGAACCTCGTTGTCTCAAGACAATGTCCCGGAGACAGCCTCGATATCAAATGCATAGTTGCAGCCAAACGAATCTACAATTCACCCAAGTAATATTTAAATCCGCATATGAGAAAAAGTTACAGCATTATTTTAATTTGTTAAATATTAAGTGATATTTTTTATATTAAGCAGGTATTAAGAAATTAATATATTTTATTTTTTTATTTGTATGATCACGTCTATATCGCTTGAGGGGTAGACAAAACCGACAGTCTTGAAAGGCAGCTGAACGTGGTCTACGTTTAGCTGATAGGCTTAATGATAGAATTGAGATTCAAATAGTGACAGGTTGCTAGCCCATCGCCTAAAAAAATAATCTCAAGTTTATAAGCCCATCCCTTAGTTGCCTTTTACGACATCCGTGGGAAACAGATGGAGTAGTCCTATTCTTTTTAAGGTACCGTACGTCTGAATACAAAAACGGAACCCTTATAGGATCACTCGTGTGTCTGTCCGTCCGTCGCTTACAGTCACTTATCTCCGAATCTATTAGACCAATTAAGTTGAAATTTGGTAGACATATCAATTCCTGTGACCCAAACACGTGAGCAGATGAAATCTGTATATGGGGGGGGTCATCTTTGTGGGGGAAGGGGAAAATTTAAAAAAAAAATCTGAAAACTGCATCATGTGGCATATCAAATGAAAGGTCTTGTTGAGAAGATCTTAAATGTATTTTTTTGTAATTTTAAAATAAATAGTTTCCAAGTTATTCAAGAAAATAGACGAAAATTGACCATTCCCATCTCCGAAACTACTGAACCTAAAATTTTGAAAAAAATACAGAAATTAGTTTTCTCCTTATAGATTATAGGAAAACCTATAAGAAGTCCATGATATTAAAATAACATGGTAAATCACTCAATATTGTGCGTACCAACTTACATTTGCAGGTGGAATGTGTGGGAGAACATATTTTTTAACTCCAATGTTAAGTTTTGTTGAATCGGTTTGTAGATGAATATTTAATGAAAAAAATAAGCCCACAATGAGCATTCTACGACCAATATTTTGATTCCGCCCGCGTTATTACAAATTCATACTTTTTTTAGTTACCACAAACAAATTTGGGTCAGATTTAAAAAAAACATGATAGGTAACGTCGTACGGAACCTTCTTCACGCGAGTTCAACTCGCACTTGTCCCCTTTTTATATTGGTGCCGGAAACCATACGGCAGTAAGAAATTAAATAAAAGTTATATTAGAAACACTACTGAATGTTGCTTTCACTGGAAATAAAAATACTAAGATACAATAATATATTCCACTAGTCATATTGATATTAATAAATGAATAGTGGCATATATTGTAAGCCATTTAAATGTTAAATTTACTTTAAAAGTTTCAGTTCCAGCTACTACGTCACGCCACACGTATATGATACATTATGACAACCGAAATTAATAATGGATATATTGCGAAAAGGTACATTGTTTAAATTAGGTTCATAACCGTGCACAAACTTGAAGTTTCCGTAACAACGCATAAATTACAAGCACGGTACAAGCCATTTAACAATCGAGCGCATGCTGCTGTCTACATTAGCATTAGCACACGAACAGGGCATTAGCATTTCCTATATGATGCCGAATCTGTAGCTATTCATTGATCAACAAACCAAAATAACCTTAGTACTAATAGTGTAGCATTTCAACGCTTCTGAGCATTAGTAATGAAGCTATATAAAATAGGCTTTTGTTACTACTTTTCTCTCGCGACTTCATCTAGGGTTGTGGAAGTAGTGACTTTCCCCCCATAACTAGGCCACTCACACCCACACATACCCACGGGCTTTGGGTTCCTTTTCACTTGCCACTGGTCGGCGGTAAACTGCTGGTAATGAGTCCCCCATCGCGACAAGATTTGAACTCTATCGCGAAAAGGATTTTTTTCCCTTCCTACTGTACCTACCCATGTGAGTAATGATCAAAACTGTTTGGTGTTCCATTTGCCACACTAAACTATATTCCAACATTTCCATTTAACATAATAAAACAAAATCATATACTTAAAGGACCGTCCGTTTAATTCGCACGAAGAAACGTTCGCGCCATTCTCTCGAGTATTCTCTAAAGACTTGCTACGAAAAAGCTCCAGTCGGTCCGCCACTTGCACAATTTATGACGGCAGTTAGACCAACGCAGCGCCGCTGTTCCCGCTAACAGGTAACAGCTTCGCCCCTTCATTTAATGCGGCCTAGCTTACGTCTAGTATATCGCCCCTCATTGAATCCATTGAAAACTAATATTGTAAAGAGGAGGAAAAATATTTATATGTTTTATTTTGTTTGTAACCAGGACCGATTTTAAAGAAATTTGGTAGCGATAGAATATACTTTTAGAAATAAAAAATACTAATGGAAATTGTGAAGTTTTTCCCAAATTTATGTGTTGTAATATAAGTATCTAGCTTACGTCTAGCAAATAATTTTAGTCATTCTCATTTCTTCACTTTAGTAGACAAGCAATATAACAGCTTTATATTTATCAGGTAACATCTTTAATGTTATTTAACAAATTAACAAAAAAATTATACATTACTTTCTTGAGATGGAGTTCAACAGTGATTGTGCTCCAATTTTATCATAAAGGTGCAATGAAAAAATGAAGTTTTCTTAGGAAAATAACTTAAGGCTGACGAAATATTTCATTTTATAGCATTAGTTTAAATAATTCTCTAAAGAAATTAACAGTAGAGTAGAGTAGAATGTAGACTTTTTTAAGGCAACTTTGGTGACAGATTTTAGGCAAGCTTGCGCGCGCAAATACGTTGTACAATATTCTATCCACATTTAAAAAAATTCAAGAATTAATGACTACGGAAGGAACCACTTTTTACACTATAACGAGAGAGTTTAGTATGCCTTAAGGAAATTTAAAGGCGCAATCGTGCACCACACAACAAGTGCCTGGGAGACGCGAGAAGCTTGCAAGATGAGGCTTAATTACGGCGTTCACTGTGCATCGCCTGTTACCGGCCATTAGCATAATCATTTTGTGGTTCAAGACGTTAATTGATGTTGAATTGTATGTAGGCAACAGTGGTTATTGCATTGGCTTATTATTATGCGAAATGGCTATCAACCAAAAGTTAATAGTATAATTTCTTATTTGGATGGATAAGAAATTATACTATTAACTTTTGGTTATACTCGAATTCAATTAGCAGCCATAGCCATTTTAATAGTTTATTCCCTATCTGGTTAACCCAAGTAATAACAAAGCATAAGAAAGCCACATATTATACGACATGCTTTTAAAAATAATAAAATCTCAATGGTCCGTCGTCAGGAAGTTATAGCGGAATTATATTTTCAGCAGTAACCTGAAGCCATAGATAAAAATGTTAATACTGAGGTAGTTTGCGCACGAACCCTTGCCTTTGCGAGATTTATGGAGGATTCCTCAACCATTATCGGGCTATTAAAATTCGTATAACGCTTTATAACTTTGAATCTTATCTCTTTTAACAGACTCCAAAAAATTTAAGAAAAAATTCTAATCAAGCAAAATTTTTGCTTAGAATTTTTAATTAATGAATTTTTTATCAGGTTCGCCGCTCTTTGGGTCTATGATCAACAATTTGAATTTCAAAGATTATTATTAATAGCTAAAATTTTACTTGAAGTTATTGGATGTTTGGAATATTTTACGTTGGACTTTGAGATTTGATAGCATTATGATGGATAGACTCTAATGCGGAGACGTTGAAGGAGAATGATGAGCATCTCATTGTTCCCAGAAAGTATTTTAAATTCAAATCAGACAGAGAGGGGATAGGCACTACTTAGAAAATATTGCAGAGGCTTTCATCAAAGATTTAAAAATGTTATATAATTTGCACACTTAACCCAATTTCTAGAAAGCAATTTCGATTATTCGATAGATTGCTTTGGTTAGTCAGAATAAAATACATTCAATTACATCTCCAACTTAAGCTCGGCTTTCTTTGAAATAACCCGGATATAATTATGTAGTAATAATAAAAAGAGAAGGTGATTTATTTCTTTTCATTTAATATTTTATTGTAACGTCTTCAATAGACCTCAACAACTGTAACTATCATAAAGTCCTTATAACATGGACACGCACATTTGTTTCAATATTTTTGTGCTTTTTCCCGGCAAAATTAGTTTGACTTTTTACTTTTGTAGATTTCTTCAAATGCCCTTTTGACAACTGAATAAATCTGTTCTATTGTGACGACGCTGCTTAGCAAGTCGCTTGTAAACAGCAAACCGACATTTTTGTCCATTTTTCACCGGAGTTTCTACGTGGCTTTGTCCGCATGAATCTTCCTTCTACTTTTTGCGCCTTCATTTTATTTATTAGAGTTTAAGGAAATACGGGTTTGTATTTAAATCGTTTTTTTTTTGTAAACAAATTTCTATTTCGTAGTCGTTCATAAGTCTAATGAATTACCGCGAAAGTTACAAAAACTATATCTCACACTACCTCTCATTCTCATCATAGCGTAATGCCCAGGGTCAACTTAAGACGACATGGTGCAGTGTAATAAATAGTCTAAGAGCTAGTGAACCCTCCGAGTAACGGTGTTCCTGTAAGGCTAGAAATTTGTAGAGTGATGATTCATAGCACACCAAGGCCAAAAATCATGACCTGGCAGCCATCTGCCCTGCACGTCATCAACACTTTTATTTCTTAAAATGTAAAATACATAGGATAAAAAAACTTACTGCTGTAAGCTTCAAATTTTAATATCAACTATTTCATTTATTCATAATTATAAAAAAAAATTGCCAGGCGAATAATGAATATGAAAAAACGTGTAAATTACATAACAATTAGTAAAATATATTGCATCTATAATTTTTAATTTTCTTACATGTCACTGACACTACATGCATTTACGTTACGCCTCTTACTCGCACGTTCTTAGCATCTTTACCCTCGCTTGCCAAGGTCTTATGCTGCTCAGAACCGCCTGTCATTGTACTCATTTCTTCTAAATGATATACTGAAACATATACTTCAATTTCAACTTTCTTCCTAAACTGTGCAGTTCTTGATGCACCTGGTAGGTACTTTAGCTTACTCTAATCGCCTGGCAATATTTTTTTTTATAATTATCAATAAATAAAATTGATGATATTAAATTTTGAAGCTTACAGCAAGAAGTTTTTTTATCCTATGTATTTTACATTTTAAGAAATAAAAGTGTTGATGACTTGCAGGGCAGATGCCTGCCAGGTCATGATTTTTGGCCTTGGTGTGCTATGAATCATCACTCTATACATTTCTAGCCTTACAGGAAGACCATTCCTCGGAGGGTTCACTAGCTCTCCAACTAAAAGATTTGACAGCGATGTCTGATAACATCAAACCCCAATAGTGACTGTCAACTATGATCATTACTTCTACGACAACCGCCCAGGAAATAATTAGATGATTTCATCCTATTTTGCTTTACTGGAAACCACATGCCGTGCCTAAAAATAAGTTTTCTTGTACGTTTAAAAAACATTATGTGTGTCCAAGAAGTTCTACGAACTTTCTGAAAATACATAAACAACCATTCACATAATTAAATATATCAATAAATTTTGCCTGTACCATAAATAAATAATTTACTTACTTACGTATTCATACAACAGCCAATTAAACAATGTTGAAGCAGTTATATTCCGTGAAAAGCAAAATACGCCAATTTATTTATGAAAAAATAATCTTAAAATTGATTGTACTCATTTAATATCCGTTCGGCGGTGAAACGATCATTATGGGTTCATAAATTGTTACACGAATGGACTGAAATTTATGTAACGGCAAAATAAATTGACTATTACATAGCTAGAGTTTATTTTTATCCTGTTACAGTGATAACTCACGTACAAAGCAAATTACCGATCAAATTTGCTGTAAATTGATAAATGTTTGCGCCGTGCTTTGTTACGTCATAAAACATAAGTTTGTTTGTAAACTTCAACATGCGCAGTGTTGCCCGCATATGAAGTAGCATTTAGTTCTTGCTATGCGTGAACATAATAAAAAAAACCTCTTATGGAAGAACACTATATCAATGCAGTTTTTTGATAAACATCTTTGGTACAAACATTTAGTAGAAATAGATATCAAATGTGATTATAATTAATCTTACTACTCTAAATGAATTTATGTCAAAAACAAAGCCTTGCTCATAAATACTCTAAATTCGATTCGCTAGAAAGTCAAAAACAGTGACCAAATTACATTATACGTACAACGCAAATCCAGAAACTAATTAAAACTACTGAATCACTTCGGGGAAACCAAGCCGCATAGACAGGTATTGCGCACTGCCTACCAGTTTCACTCTATACATGCACTAGGTGTGTGTATGTGCCCCAAGATGAACCAGGTGTTCAGCTTCAACATAAATCTCATATAAGAATAAAGATAGTATCACAAGAAGTAACCTTTACTTTTCTCTATCATCGCAGCGTTTTTTAGAATGCATCCCACCCTCAAAGTTTAGGAGTTCACTTATAACAGTGTGAATTAAACGTGGCTTAAGAGTGTGTTCGAGACTACTCGTAACTTCGCCATAAATTAAGGCGTAATGTATGATTATTATATTACACGGCGAACAAATATTTTTGTTTATATTTCTATGGCCAACTGCCTGTCTAACTTGAGCCGGAGATATGCTATTGAGTAGTTATTAGTGATCTGTTGTGGAGTTGAAAGAGAGCTTTAAAACCTAATTAAGAAACAATATAGCATTATTTCCTACCTTGTAAGTAATTTTTTGATGATTTAAATTATGATGCATTCAAATAGAAAAATTCCCATCATGCTTAACTCATTTAAGCGAATCGCGAGCGTTCCACCCACTAGCAGTACCAAATGATATCAAATCAAATATTTAAAGTTCCAGAAGTAATTTTAGGTCGTCTGCTGCAGCTACGAATAGCTCGGATCAATACCATACCAGCCTAATCTGTTTAACTCGGGCCTCGATTGGCACACACGTTGAAATGAATGTTACTGCGACCTTTGTCCCTTTGTGTAGTTGCATTTCACAGTTTAGGATGCACTTTTTGTTTGGCGATCGGCTTTTTTATTGTTTAACGTGTCAAATAGATATAATAGTTAGAAAAAATTTATAAAGCCTTTAACTTTGAACATCGTTCTTCTTCTTGGCGTGTCGGCGATTCTTTCGATGATAATCTTTTCCCACTAAAATATGTTGCCATTTTAACAGCCTCATCGGTGACTTTCATCAAGTCATCCAGGGTGATGGTTTAAGGAATAGAGGACAAGTACAACAGGTGTTCTATTTAAGCCCCGTTGCTGGGAGAGCTTAGATTGTTGAGTTGTCGGGTCTGTTCTGAAAAATACGTCTGTACTTTGATAAACCCAAATTTCTGCAATAGGTACTTCACTGAATCTATCATGGAATCCTTTACCGAGCCGCCTTAGCCGTGCGACGTGTTCTAAACAAAAAGTTAAAATTGGTTGAGTGCTTAGTTCCACAAGCTTGAATTATAGTCGCGGGCGCGTGGTCCTGACGTCGCTTGTTACCGCGCGTCACATTTTTCCCGGCGACAAATTCGCGCCGCGGCGGTACAATTTCGTCAAGGAAATAGGAGACGCGACAATGTCATATAAAGTTACCCGAGTTGTATTCGACGCTCGTCACAAATACAAATTTTTGTATTTTTTCAAAGATTACTTTGTGTCTATTTTTGGAGTTCAGGGTTTTTTACCATTTTTTTATGTTGTGCTGCGTGCGGATTATTATTAACATTCATAAAAGATCAGTGTGCTGTGTCAGCATGGTTTGCCAACCTAAACCTTGAAACATGATTTAATACTCAAGACTACGTTTTAACAAAACTGTTTTTACAGTAGTTGTCATAAATGAAATGGGTATCTTGATGGATACACACTAGTTTAGACGCACTCGCGTCAAAGGCTCAAGGCAGCCTGGACGTAGTCAGATATAATCGCTACACGCTCGCAGGCTATTTTCCGGCACGCTGCACGAATCAACCCATCAGCTTTGATGTAAAATGGTGTCTTCCCTTTGTTAAACTTGACTTAATCTAAACTAAAACGTATGTAATGTGCCGACACGTTTTTAATCATTTGTCAGTAATAAACATTTCATTTTGGGACCCACGGGTAAAAACTTTCAAATTTGAAATTTCAACCGATACAACCAACCAAAAGTTTCTTCTCACATCCTCCCAAATCTCTATCTTTGCATTTTCTGGTAAAACCTTCTATTTTTATGCTTCGGCACATGAGATTTTACCAACATTTCTCTTTCCACATTGTTCATCTATCAGCATTCTGAATAATTAATTATACTCCAATACAAAATAACATAATCAATGTTCGAGTCAAACTAAACGGGTTTTCTTCGAACATCATTTACTTAAAAAAGTTAAACATCGAGACCAGACGGTCTAATGGCATATTAATGTTTGTGTGCAGTGGAATAGAGTTTGTGTGGTGCATTAGTGCTGTTGGCCGCTGTCCCTGCCCACTAAACTTCCTCTGAGTACTGTGACCTGGTTAATAACTAACTGACGAAATGCAGAATCACTTCTCGTGAAACCGACTAGTTAGTGCTTCTCAGTATTCGAGGATGTTATTATTTTCAAGTTAATTTACGGTTAAATTTGATGAATTTGGATATTCCTATAAAAACTAAATGGTGAAAAAATATTGGATGAATAGTGATCGATTCTGCTTAAAGACGCGTTCTCAGTCATATCATCGAAGGATGAATAATAAAAAATCTGTCAAAAAATTTTGTGAAGCCATATAAAGCGGAATAATATTACGATTTTTCTAAGTGAAGTAAAAATATAAATTAAAACAAAAAGTCTCTAAAAAGCGGTGAAGTTTTCAACGTAAATCTCCCACCTGCATAGGTCGTTTATACAAATCTGTTCGTGGAATAAAGAAATAACCATCAACTGATGGTTCTTTATATTAGCGTGATTTTTATTCTATATTTGGATGTTTTTATCAAACTTTGTTTTGCGCTGTCCGCAGTTCTAACGGAGATGTAAAATGTTATACCATTTTCTTAAGGCCAGTTGTCATAATGTATTCAACATAAATTCACATCCTATTTAAAAATTTTGAATGATCAATCACGTTTGTATAACAATTTGGCTAAATTGGCGTAAACAATGACTACGCATAACACTCGCTTACTTTGTAAATAAAGCTCTTATTCCCAGTGTAATTAACTTGATTTTGTTGATTCACCAATTCTCTACACCACACAATATTAAAAAATAGAGCAAATATTTAAAGATTTGCAATTAAAAGTTCTCATTAGTGCTTCTGTTCTTACTATTTTATAGACTTTTTCCGGCTCTCCTCGCTCCATTTCTTGTTATATTGTGATTTTCTTCAGTTTTCTAATTAATAATGAATCCAAGAACACTTGAAATACATTTTCAGTATTTTCCTTACACTTTTTTAACCCATTTTATTTATTTAATTATAGAGCTTTTCAGTGGCTATAAGAAGTTGGTTATTTCTATTTACAACGTAATGGTTTTCAATTTGTAATAAAGCTTTTGTTTTAATAATATTAAAACAAAGAATAAATTTTAATGTTAAAATATTTATCGCCAACTTTTCTGTCTTCCCATACCGGCAGGAATTGTACAATATCCTCCAGTAGTACTGTTTTACATCGCCTAAGAACAAACATGCCAAATTTCAACATATGTAAAGCATAGTTGTAAGTTATACGATTTCTATGAGTGAGATTTATATGCGTTAGTTTACGTTTAGAATTAGTATACTGACTAAAAGATTATACTGACTATATTGATGTTGGTATCACAAAAGCATATTAACGGTTTTTCTTGTTTATATAAGTATAAGAGATGTTTCGGAAAACCCTTTTTTCTTGGTCATAAGTAATAAGAAATCACCATCACCCTGAGCGCAGTAGTTATCTAAGCAAGCAATAAAACGTGTTATATCCGGGCCGGCGCCGAGGCCGCCACTAATCAAATAAACTGGACCGGATTTACGACCAGCAAAGAAACGGCTCATCCCTATAAACGTATTGATAAACAGAGCCAACATATAGAGTAATTTCTCAGAGGTGTCGAATTTGGATTTTTTGCTTGAAAATATTGCAACAGCTATTATCATTTTCCTGGAGTTAGTCCCGATTACGTCCTCTTTTGGTAGCCAATAGCAACAATCCACAAGTAGGTACAAAATATATGTGACAAATTAACACAGATTGAGTTAGCCTCGAAGTATGTTCGAGATTTGTGTTACGAGATACTAACGCAACGATACTATTTTTAACAATAAATACCTATATAGCTATACATAAAAGAACCAGGCCAATGACAAAAAATTCGTTATTCATCATGCCCTAGCCAGGATCCGAAACCGGGACCTATTGTGTCAAGAGCACATCTGTGCCACAGATGCAGGTAAATCAGGTCGCTGTTAACCTCCTCTGAAATGTCAGCCACCACACTATACTCGTATATAGGTAAATGTACATATAGTGAAATGGAAACAGTCAACAATGTTAGTAAGTATTTTTATTGGACCTTACGTCATCCTACTCGTACATGCCTCAGAACCAAGCAGCTTTGACTGAATCAAAAGCTATTTCCTGCACCCCTTCATATTTTGTTTGAGATCAGTTTATGTACACGGTGAAATTTCACGAAAACCAATTCTATACATATTTCGTTCACAAGTCTTTCAGACCGTTCAAGCTAGATCAAATTCAAGAATATAGATTCTTATGTTCTTATCCTTCAAAATATGTTAGTTCATCGCCTCTTTTACTTTAATGTTGAATATCATGTAACGATAAGAATAAAATTTTAAAAATTATAGATTACTTTACCGATACAATTTTTCAACCGATTGTCTTATATTTTTATGCCTGCTGGTAATACTTTTCATAAGAAAATGAATTCAAGTCTTAATAGGTAAATAAATATTTTTTTATCCAATTCCGTGTATGTAAGTACTTAAACTTGTTGAGTTGTTCTTAATATTTTTCGAAATCTTTACACGGTAGACTGTTCCTTCTTGTAATACGAGAAGCATAATAAGAGAGAGAGAGAGAAAACATAGATATAGAGAGTAGTTAATAAAGCACTTTTAACCACTTATCTGGATACTATAAAAGGTTCTAAGTTCAGTTTAAAAAGGATTATCTTAGTTTGGTTACTGAGAGCTGTGCAAAGCTCGTTGGCTCCATTCTGGTGACGTTTAAATGCATTCGTTATCTTTTTAGTTAATTTATCTCTGTCTCTTAATGCGATCTATTGTTTCAAAGGAATATTTCCGCAATCATCCATTTAAAAAAATCCGATGAAAGTGCTGAACATACTTACTTCATTTATAAGTTGTTAAAATGAGATATTTCAAATACTCGAAACGCATTACCCACTTTTTCCTTTCTTTCTTCGTGTGTAGCCAAAATCAAGTTTCAATTCTTTGAGTTACCTGGTTGACTGAAAAAAATCCCTCATAGAGATAAGTCCGCCATTATGCATGTTTTATTTTTTAATGTCATGTTATGTACTAAAAAAAATTTGTTATGTAAAAGTATTTACAAACAAACAAGTGTTAGATTATTTATTCCGCCCAAAGTTATCTAACGTGATTTTATGACTGCCATCTACTGATAACACCCGGGACCAAAGGGCTTGACGTGCCTTCCGAAGAACGGAGCAGAAGAAAATTTTGTTACACTTCTTGGTCACCCATCCGAGTGAGGACAGCATCCGAGGTAGCTCCCTCCCGCACTACCCTTGTGCCAATAACTTGTAGAACTAAAACTGTACACTCAGATCTCAGTTCCATCATCAAACCATATCGCTGAACATGGCCTTTCAGTCTTTTTGAAACTGAAGGTTTTGTCTTGAAATCTACCCTAATCAAGATAAAGACGGAATATTATGTGTGTTAAGCTTTGAATGTAGCTAATTTCTTTTAACATTCTTCATTTAATAATACATGAATTTAAAAGTTAGTCCTTGTTAACGCCGCGTCGAAATCCCGCTTGCAAACGGCCTCTAGCCTAATAAAGTCCTAAGACAGAGATTTACCAGTAATTGCACTGTTGAATATTCAAGGTGCTGACGATCAGTATTCGTGGCTTGTTGTCTTGATTAGTCTACACGCTTGGATGTACCTGCAAAGACATGCTTAATGGGGGAACAACTAGCCTCCTTTCAAAGGGAATTACGTTTGACTTTCCACAGGATTGATTTATTTGCTATTATTTGCGTTGACATTACAAAATTGAAATAGCGGTATGGCACTATTGGAATAGAGGTACCCCTCTACTACATAGATCTTATTTAAAAATAATGTTTCGAGTTTTTATCTGAATGACCTAGATCTTAGATGTTTCATTCATGATATATATCTGTTACAAAATTAAGTATCGTTAAGTGTCTCATATATAGTTTGGTTCCAGCTGCATCTATTTGTCTGTCCCTTTTTTATATACATGTAATAACAGAATCCCTTCTTTTCCCATGGATGTCGTAAAAAGTGATTAACAGGCTAATAAACTTTGGATGTTTCTTTGATTCCGTATGTTTGAAATTACAATTAAAAAAATGTTTGGAACATACTCCAGGTTACCATTCATTATAAACGTATAATATCGCCATACACCAGCATTATGTATTTAATATAGAAAACCTTGTTCGTGTCAACTTATCATCCTAAACTCTACGCCGCCTAAAATGGGAGCTTATAATTTTTATATCCATTTGGAGTTTGGCGAAGCATTTTTTAATAATTAACAAGTCTTAAAAACTTGGGAAGTACGTAAGAGTGGAAAGTAATTCCCCAAGGTTTAATTTATTCACAACGAGTAGATTGTTTTCCTCGGTCTACTGAAACGACTCAACTCGAAAAAATTACATATAGAATGTTTTTAAAAAAATCTGATGGTTTATAGAATACTAGAGTGCACTCGCGTTTTCACCCACGTACAACGCAAAATACCATAATTCTGTTAATCCTATGGGCAATATCGGGTAATCCTCTCTCAGTGCAACCCTAGACCACATTATGGAACCTACATACATTCATAAGGTCTTGGTCCAGCATAAAGGCCCTTCGAGATATGGACAGTGTTTTAATCAATAAAAGCTATTGACTTATTACCGTTTTACTTAGGTTCTTGCAGGAAATACAAACAAGTATTATTAAATTAAACAACAAGCATCCAAATAAGTGAGGGCGTGAGTTCAACAGAAAAATCTATTCGCGATTCCCTGAACGTGGAATGGATAAATTATTCATGTTGAATATCGCAACTTCGCAATATTATGAATCCTGATTCGTAAAGATTCAAGTCACAGAAATATTGATAAGTTACAGACATGAAAATCGAGAATCGGTTCAGCGTATTGAGCAAATGACTAAGTAGAAATAAAATCGAAAAATAAAAATACAATATAATATTTTTTGGCTGCCTTATCATTTTTAAATAACAAATTTTGCTTTGATTACAAGATACAACATTCCAATCAGACCATCCAGATGAAGAGTCACTGTGCCTGATCCTTGCTAAAAATGCATAAACTGATAGCACGTTATAAGAAGAAGTGAAGAAAATAGAATAAACGATTGAGCAGTAATGAACGAAAACTTTAACAGATAATTCTTATAAATACAAAACACATACAACAGCTGAGATCTTTTTTGTAGGATTTGTACTTCACGGTAAATTTAAAAAACAAAGGTGTGTTACTGAAGGTTACATTTCAAAACAGATTTCAAGTTTATACTTAAAAAACGCTTTGTATTTCTTTAAATTATAGTCGAGAACACTGGTTGAACAAACACTTGTAGATAACTCTAATATCTGTCACCTTCATTCTGTGAACAGCTGATAGTGGTCCATGTCGGTTTTGGGACAATGACGTTTGAAATGGGTCACCGACCGGGAAGCAACTGAGCCATGAGGCAACTCCGACGAACAGGGAAAGTCAATTTGAAGTGGGAACTTTTTAAAAAGCTTACCCGACCGGACTCAATTCTGATTTAGTCCTTTGCATTTCTGTCGTGAAACTTTCTGATCATTTTATTTATGACTCCATAGTTTAATCTGTAATTTTAAAAATTGATTCATTTTGCTAAAATTTAAAGAGGATTTTTCGTCACTAAGAGCCTTTTCCAGGCTGAAGTAAAAGTATTAAAAACAAACAGATGACTAAATAACTCTATCAAGTACAGTGTTAACCACTGAACCAATTTTGCTGTAATTTGACGTAGATATCTGCATACAACGACAACGATTTCGGATATTCCCGCAATGTCGAAGCCTCACGCAAAAGATACTTTTAAAAAAGTCCATAAATAATAGTGAATAATATACTCCAGTAACTTTGAAAGTAGTTCAACAAGTAGGTCGATCACGTCAATTGTTAAGTTGAGAATAAAGACAGCAAGAAAAGATTTATCAGCAATAAAGTATCTACCGCTGAATCGGATTCGAGAACTTAAAAATATTTCTCCCTCTTTGCCAATGTCAAATCCTTCGTGAATGTTTGTAAAACAAAGCTTACAAATTGTGAATTATTTATGTGACTATTGAAAGCCAACATCGCCGAGCTTGGAACAAAAGATGTGATAAAGTTTTGTGGGCTGTCGCGAGGCAACGACGCGACGAGCGTATAAGTTTCAGCACCGCAACTACCTTAGAATAAAATTTTCATATTTTTATCTTGTAGTATTTGGAAATAATGCTGAGAAAAAAAGCATAAAGTTCCTTTATCAATAATAATTTATTGTAGACTGCGCCTAACTTAACAAAACATTGTATGAAAAACATGATTTTTTTATCATTGACACAAAAGTATTACGACGCTTCAACAAAATTTATTCGCCATCAATAAAATGTTAAAATATCATTCAATAACAACTTTTACGGCGTATAATAAAATGAATTTGTATAACAAGGCTGGTGGTGTAGTAAAATAAAGTTATTCCAAACCGAACTCATTGAGATTAACAAAGAACAAAAATAAAGAAAAAGTTAACCTAATATTTTGTTTAGTAGATTTACGGAATCTCCTTTGGTGTGTTTTAAAATCCAGTGTTAAAATAAGTGAATATAAAAATGTCATCATGAAGTAATCTTTAACATTACAAAATATCCAAACAAAACACAACACACTGTACAAATTTTTAAGACAGAATACAGAGATGCAATATCTGTGTTCTGTGAGGACCACAAACTCATCCATCTATTTCACAAAATATCAAGTATAATTTATCAACCATACAAACCTGTCAGCGCAATAATATTTTCTGTGTTTACAAAGAAAGTATAGGAAAGTTATTCCTTTGATCACTTCATTGTTAATAACTGTATCGACACTCACGTAGACGCAGGGATTTCAGTTATTACCTACTGTTTCCAACTCTTAGTAATTAATTACGTGCATCGACTTGAATTAGTGAAGTGTGTTTATTTTCCCATCTGCCGATTCGACGAGTCATCGGAAAGACTCGATTATCGTTATTAAGATAAGAGTATCCTTTAAATTTATCAGATACAATATTTACTTAGTTACTTCGTCTTATTGTTTTGGTTTATTTACTAAAATCAATCTTATCTTCTTGATTTTCATCTTATGAGCAAACCTTAAAATGGGATGAATGATGACGTTCTCAAGTAAATTGTAACCATTATAATTGGAATAAGTTAACTTTATTATTCCCATCTCATGACTGATCCTAAAATTAAAAGGCTGAAATTATTGGGTTACATATTGCTTAGGGAGTATACAGAGTACAAAAAGGGAATTTCCCGTCAGAATGGAAAATAGCCAAATATGTTTGACACGGCTGGAGCCACGAGCTAAAATTAGTAAAAATAGTATTCTATTTGAATTTGATCCATAAAATAGGTTTTAATATAAACCAAACGAAATTGTGAGCTGATTGGAGTAAGTTAACTCACCGTTGCCTTTAGTTTTTCATCCAATCATAGCTTATATTGGCAGAAATAGCAACTGGGAACAAGCAAAGAAGAGACAAAAAGAATATGGTCGAATTGAGAACCTCCTCCTTTTGGAAGCCTATGAAAAAGCTATGTGTATGAAGGATCGATTAAATCTTAAAATTTAGAATCACAAGCATTCTATCTACATATACAATAGATCTTCAAAACTTGTTATAAAGTCTTGTATCCCTATATGATGATTCATAAACAGTATAATCCCTATTACTTCAAAGATCAAAGTCTCCGGGAATTTCCAATGGCAATATTACAACAAGGACAGAGATATTTGCGTACGCATTCTACAATATTGAGGTTTAAAGCGCCATGGAACCCCTTAATATGTTAATGTAGGGAGTATCATCTCTTGCATCACGCATTCATGGGGAAACAAGGGTCGTCAGGCTTTTGTTTTTAGACGATGGATCTTATATATTAGTTTTCAACCCATGTTTACAGGAAACGAATTTCCCCGTCTAAAACTACAAATTTATATGCTAACTTCTATGGTAAACACCAACAAAATTAAAATACGCAAGTTATGTAAAGAACACACTGGATCAAACACAGACTATCCACACTGTTGTTTTTTATATAAAAACTTTTACATAAACTGGTGACGTAATAGGTATATTAACTTATTTTATGATCCCATAACACAATAAAAATATGTATTTATAATTCCCAAAAAGTTAAGTTATCCCTAGAATTTCAATTTGCACATTAAATTCCAGAGGCATACCTAAAAATCCGGTAAAAGTATATCACTAAATCAGAAATAATAGCTGTCCAAATAATAAAAACCTTACGAATATATTTTTGTTCTTATATGGCAAATGAGATAACCCTAAAGGAAATCTATTAAAATCTCGCGATTCCCGTGTCCCGTTATATCGTCTGAATAATGGATGTCGCGTGGCCGGAATATTGCTTCGTTTTTAATTTTCCATCGCTTATGCGAATAAATAAATAACGACTGCATGTGAGCTTAATAAAAAGAATTCACTTCATTAGCTGTGATTGGCGAAACTTCAAATATGTATGGTTCATTATAATGTATGTTTACTGGCGACTTTTTCCTACAAATCTCATTATTGATTAAGTGTGAAGTGAAACGTGACGTAACAAAATCGAGGAATAGACCACATAAACTGAAAGTATATGTAAAGCTGCTCTTAACTACTTTCTTATGTTATGAACAAAAAGATTGAGTTGCACATACTAGTTCAAGGTAAAGACTCTAAATTCTATATGAATCTAAATTCCAGCATTAAGTCATCCAGCTGAAAGGTTTCGGGGTTTTTAAGACTTTTGGCTCTATCTATCTAGTAAAAGACAAAGACGTGACAAATGAATGTATATTTAATATAACTTTGAAATACACATTAACAAAGTCAAGCCTTACAAAATAATAAATATCCAAATCAATAAACCAAAACTCCCGTAAATCCTTAACAAATCCACAAAACAGGAGCGGCCGACAAAATACTTTTATAAAACATCGTCTGAGATTCCTCGGAATGGGATTGCGAAAGAATGGAGGAATAATGAAGATGGCCCACCTCGGGCGGAAGCCATTCCTCCGTCGCACGTCGTCCCGGTGCGACGATATCCTGTGCAGCTCAATTTCCGCCCCGTGGAAATTCCGCACAGTTTTTATTTGCGCCGCTCTGCCCGTTTTTATCTCAAACGTTATCGAGCGCACCGCGTGATTTGGGTTCGGAGGGCGTACCACGGGTGAAAACGCAATCGATGTTGTCATTTAATATTTATTTGAGATTTTTTAAAATTTATCGATTAGTGATTAATTTCACATAAGTATGCAGAGATCGTGGCTAGTGGAAAGAGGTAGTCTCTGCCTACCCCTCCGGGAAAGAGGCGTGATTTTATGTATGTATGATTAATTTTATTTTACTACCTACATATTTATTGAAGTAACGAGAGCGCTGTTGAACAAGAGAAAAAATTGTACTTTTAAAAATTATCATGTTTTTATGAATATTTAACCGTTATTATTTTATGAATTTTGTATTCATATTATATCAACTCGTGATGGAATAAGGCTGAAGACACCTACCTAGAACCGGAATGTATAAGTTCGTATATGTAGCCAAAACTCAAACCACCTCTTTGCTGCCAGCTTTTGACACTGTCACTAAAACAGCTGTACCTTTTATACCTTTTGTGTGGTTTTGGAGGGTTTTTAATATATTTTTGCGTGTGTGATGCCGTGGGGTTGGGAATGCAGAGCGAAGCTTATCAAGCAAGTGCCGGCGAAGCCAGTGGAGCGCCGGGGTGCTGTCAGCGGGGAAACTAAAACCCCTGGACCTAATAATTACGAAGCACCGCAAATTTTCTGTAATTACACTACATCTTACTTATCGCTTGTACTTGTTTTGTAAAACTTCAATCCATAAATACATTGCTTAGAACCTTAATTTTTTAGTTTGATATTAGAGACAAATTGAAAAACAAATTTCTTTGCAATTAAAGCCAAGTAAAGCAGTTGGAATCTCGTGTATTGTACAGACGTCTGGTACCCGGCACATTAAAAAGGAACACTCCATCTTTTTCCCAGGGATGTAGTTAGAGGCGACTAAGGAATATGCTAATAAACTTGGGATTCTTCTTGTAGGCGATGAGTTAGCAATGTGTCACTTTTTGAATCTCAATTCCATCTTTAACCCATACAGTTAAACAGGGCATTTCAGTCTTTTCAAGACTATTGGGTCTGTCTACCCCGCGAGGAATATAGACGTGATTATGTGTACGTATGTATGATCAGGAAATCTCAAATAAAGTCAGTAATTGGTTGCATCTTTAAAACCCGCTTCTTCCGGGAAAATATAAGTACTATGTATCACTTGGAGTTGAAAGTATTTTCTTCATCTTGAAGTCAAGTCCAGATCTATTGCGTTACTGTGTAGCAGTTTCAAGTAGGTAAGTGATACGAGTTACGTTACAAATATTGCATTCTCACGTTATTTGTAAAACCATAACAATGTTTAAGGCTTTTTTAATTTGACTTTCAGTCTTGACTTGACTTTGACTTACAGTCAAAAAGTTACTTTTAATTAAGTGACTAATGGCATCAAACACTTTCAGGCACTTTTTGACTTATTTTCTGCAAGGAAGTTAATTATTTGTCACTATAACTTTGTTTTGTTTGTATACCTTGATGTATATTTTACCTTTAATTTTAGAAGTAACTCAGTATGAAATTTTCCTTAATAATAGATTTGGATTTCAATTAATATTTCCAAGAAGACCTTTACAGATGTCACAAATTTTAATATCAGAAAATACTCGTAGAAAAGCAGGTCTCAAGCTCATTTCTAAAATTTATGCTGACACAAAATAACGCCTGGTGCTCTTTAAATTTCTAATTGTTTGAAATGAAAAAGCTTAATTTTATTTATTATTTACAAGGATTATGTTCTTAGTTTTACTCAAAAAAAGTCCTAGTCTTTTAGATCAGTCTGTCTACCTTAGGGGATAAACTCATAAAAAAAATAAATGTAGGTATGTAATTCATTTATCACTCCAAATATTTTTAGGTGGTAAAGGGTACTCGAAGATTAAGCGCGCCCCGGCGTACACCTTTGGACACCGCACCAAAATCAGTCTGGCCAAACCTGTCACCACTCCCTATGCACCGCTCTTCAACGTCCAGGGAATGGGTATCAAAGGAGGTACAAGCAGCTGAATGAAGTTTCTCGCAATAAACTCGATAATGCCATTTATATATATTACTAGAAACGAAAACTGCCGCTTTTTTCCGTTCCCGTCCGACTTTGGGGTTTGTCTCTCAGTGCAGCCCAAGGCCACATAAAGAACAAACAAGATGTAAATTTTTAAATATAGACTTGAGAGGTTAGTGCGAGTTTTACTCTATCAAACGCGTCAAGCAAGTAAACGCCAATTTGTATTTTATTTTATCAGCACCACCTAGTGGTAACGCCATACAAATTCGTGATTACTTCTTCGACGCGTTTGATCGAGTAAAACTCACACTAACCCCTCTGTTGACTGTGCGTTTACATATCAGTGAGTGAGAGATCCGCTATTATGTAGATCTTATTAGTCAAATGTCTAGTAAAAGTTTTAGTAAGGATTCAGCAGAATCGTTTCGATTTTGAGAAATTGAAATATTTATGTTTCACAATATTAAAATATTAATCCGTGAATTCCACAGGGCAATTCAGGATAACGCACAGTGTAGTGACGCCGCACATAGAACCAATCAGTGACAAGTCGAAGAAACCAGGTCCGGCAGCGTACGCGCCGAATCCAAAGCTCCGTTACAAGCGGCCCCCAGCGTACTCCATAAGGCGAGTGGCCAAGCCCCCGTACCAAGCTTGGGACATGTGGACTCCTCCGCCTAATATGTATTGGCCGCCTGCACCTTGCAAGTAAATATTTCTATTTACTTCGATATAGGTATTTAGTTAGATATTTCTGGCTCATGGTGACCTGTTTGAAAGATGACTTTATTATTATTTTTCTTTATTGCTGATTTGTTTGTTCAAATTAAACTTCATCTTATTACTCGATTTATGTTTAATACCTAGGTACATATTGTGTTTGTTGCAACTAAAGCTTTTCAACGAAATATTGAAGTCAGTCCTAGTTCACGAAACTTTGTAATGTTTTGAACTTGTACAACTTGATTTCACATGTATGAGTAATAAAACTACTTCCCCTTAGGAAACCACCAGCATACACTCTAGGCTACATGCCGCGATCAATGACAAAGGCGATTTTCCCCGCTCCTGGAGAACATGATCCCAATTTTGACTTTGTCAAGAAAAAGAAACCGGCATACTCATTTGGAGGTCCATTCAAAGAGTCCAGACTACCGAAATTACCAGCACCAAATACATATTGCGAAAAAAAGGTTTTTGAGTTTTTTATCATACTTTCTATCTCTTTTTCTTTGAATGTTATTTATATCAGTTAGTTGCTACCTTTTTGTATTGCTGATGCACACGCATCCATGGCTTGTTTACCCATATACTCGTATACCAAACTTGTTTTTTTGTTATTAATGTGTGTGTGAGTGTGTTTTGTAGCTACAAATAAAAAAAAATCTATTTTATCAAGGTCTTACCTGTTAATATTCAGGTTTAGCATCAATTGGACAGTTCGAATTCTTATCCATTTAGAACAATGATGTATTATAAAGCTGATTAAATATCGGAAGATTGGTTAAATAGATATCGCGTGAACAGGTTACAAAAAAACAAATAAACTTACTTTCATTTATTAAAGCACTCTTTAACTAACATAATTTATACTATTCGTTGAGATATATCTCATACTTATTCACTAAAAATTACTTTGAAGGCCAAAGCTTCTAAAGAGCACTTGAAAGTACTCTCATAGGAATGGTGAACAATTTTACAAAATGCGCATCTCTAAAAATATTTTGAAGCGAAACTCCTTTCGTCTGATAATAAGCAGTTGTCGACAATGCCGAAACTTGGCCCGTTCCTAACCCTCTCTCACTGTTCTTCATGTACTCTTAGTAAAATATCTGCTTTATTTTTGCTCAAGGACGTTTCGGAAAGCTTAACTGACTTTATAAAATATTCAGAGTAGCAACGACTTCATTGTAAGGTGAATTGATTTGTTTGATACAGACTTATATATTCAGCCCCGTTTTGGTGTTTACCTTGTCTACATATATTCGACTGTCATTTTGTCTGTGTATTAATAAATATAAATCTTTTGTCTTTTAAACAGTTCATGGTGGCGAAGAGGACAATACCCGCACCATCATTTGGAATTCGCCATTCTCCGTATCTTGGAAAATTCGATGTGCCTCTGAAGTCTTCCAAACTAGATTTGATTGCAAGGGAGGTTTGATTCACTCGTTGATGAAATTTGTCAAAATGATCATTTACTATATATATATTATAATTGTACTTAAAAATTAATTAATTTTTCTTACAAGATATTGTTGTTTTATTTATCTGAGACACATTAAGTTGAGTTTGTTCTATTTTCAGTATGCATTTAATCTTAGTACTTGAACATTTTTTTTAATTATTTAACTTGTATTATTTATAATTTACATACATACATACATACATAAAATCACGCCTCTTTCCCGGAGGGGTAGGCAGAGACTACCTCTTTCCACTTGCCACGATAATCTTATTATAATTTGATTTATTTTTAATTTGACGATCTTATTTATAATTTGATATAATTAATTGCAATTATATATTTTATATCAATACATTAATAAAACAATTGCTGATTGATAATATAATGCCAAAAAACGACATAGAGAACCACTACATATATAAACAACAGAAGCCAAAATTATGTATTGTTGATTTTTTGCCTATCAGTATGTTTATGGGGATTAAGCGCGTGCAATAGCTAATTAATCCGTTTCGGTCCAACATTTTTCAAATCTGTTTTTGAAAAGCAATGGCTTTTCACGCTACTCCTTTATTTCAGTCATAAATTACCACTTAATTCCATAACGCAAGGAAACTCCCCCGTCGAGTTGTGCAAAAGTAATGTTTTAGTCGGGAACTCGTGAACTTAGTCATCGCTAACTCTGCAACTAAATGGGAGGCGTTAACTAGCCGACTTGAATTTGATCTTAGTTTCTTTCGAGCCCCGCCTAAATGAGTTAAACTTTACACTGAACTCGTTGAAACACTATTTGAAGTAAGACGGCGCAGATATAAACTGCAATTTGATGTTCTAGCCACACGAACGGTTTTAAAATGCGATCAAAGTTAATTTCGCAAAGTTTCGTCCGAACTCGTCGGTTACACTAATTTGTATGCAAGGTTTCACCGGCCACTGACGTAAACACGCCCAGTTGTTATAGAACCACTTTAAAGTTTCCCTATCCCATTTTTTCCTATGCATTTCATGTTACGAGTCGGACCGTTCTTCACAACAAAGGAATGTACAAGTTTTTAAAAGCCTCACTTTCTCGCTCTTTTGATTTCAACTTATAATGTTTAACAGAACTAAGTTATTTTATCTTGAAAATATTTTATGATTACGTCCAATCAAATATAGTTACTCTTTTCTCATCCAAGTATTGGTCATTGATTTATATATTGTGTATTTGTCCAAATTCAATAGTTAAAAATAAATGGAACAGCGTCTTTCATAATAGCTTGATTCATACAATCATTCTTGCATGCATAATTGTCGTACATAGACTTAATAGTATCTCAGACATCTGTAAAAATTGAAACCTCTCATGTAGGTACCATATCCACTTGCGGAATCGATCGGTGGGCGCGAGCTGCCAACTGAACACTAGCCTTTTGTTGGCTTTTGATGATTAGGTTTGCACTGCTCAAGTGATTCCCCACTCGTTCCTTTTTTAACGAAAGCATTCAAACATTCATCTACTCGAGACTATTTGTAGACTTTAGACTAAACTTTACTTTGCAGGTACCTAATGAATGTTATTTAGGTTTTGATAACGCGTTGGACAGTCGGTGAGTAGTAAGTGGATACATTGGTGATTACGCGTATTGATGACATTCGTACTAACAAACACAGCGCAGGAATCCAAAATGAATATAACAACAAGGTGGTCCAAAGACCTTGTAAGTTGACAAAGGTTGCGGAAAACGTTGACACCCTTTAACCATGCATGCTGCTGATATGCCGTTGCGCTATATAATGAGTATCTCTGAAGGCGCTAGCTACGTTTAGCCTGTATATAACCACACAAGACACGTGTAGATTCAATAAATTGATAGATATACATGCCAGCTAACCAATTAATTGGATGTTAAACTAACGGGACGTGGACGCGCAAATGGCGGTGACGTGGCGGGTGGCGGTAAATTAGACCGGCGCCGGCGCTCGTCGAGTGTATAATCACCTTAATCACCTACGCCGCGAATCCCGCGCCCCGCTGGATATTAAACAGTGATATGAACCGTTGCAATTATGCAAATTCCCATTTTATAACCATGTAATTATTGTAATAGTCTCATCGCAAACCACGCAAGTAACATATCGGGCCAACTGTAATTATTTATATAACAATTATAGACCGAAGAAAACCTAGCTTAGCATCGCCATTTTCAGCGCTGATGGTGATGCCGATTGAGCTTCCGCGACACTGCTAGTTTGGTTGAGCCATTTTAGTTTGTTACATGCCTACATAGAAACATATAATCACGTCATTATCCCTTACGGGGTAGACAGAGACAACAGTCTCGCAATAACTGACAGGTTTCTATTATCATGAGAGTGTCAGGTTTATTTACTTTTTAATAAAAATCCGATTAATTATTTCCCATCGTCTAATGACAATAAACATGTAAATAGTATGTTACTAAAACTATAGAATCATTAATAATCTAGATTAAAAAATATTATAAAATTTAAATACACTTAATTTCTTTGTACGAAATGTGCGTGACACTATGCTACTCGTACATCTGTCCAAAAGAAATTTAATGTAATAAAATACAATATACAGTACAATGAACACAAAAGGAAAAAATATGAAAGAACCTGAAGAGAAAATATTAAAATTTTCAAAAACAAAACGCAAATTGAAATTCACGGTATCCTGAATTATGACGCGTACGCACTGACCGTTTTTATCTTTGTAACCATTGTCTTCATTTGTATGATAATTAATCTTCTTCGACATTTTAGCGACAGGGGCTTTGATCACAAAGGAGCCCCTGTAAAGGGGTCATTTGAGCTTTGTTAGCCCGCGGCAAAGGAGACTGATCTCTTTGTTTAGTTTTGAAATATCACTCCCAGTGCTAACGAGACCGGACCACCTCTACGCTACAGTGAAAAAATGTTATTACGACGTAGAGACTTACGGCTTATAGCGTCGTAGCTAATTTATCTCGCTACGAAAATTATAATTATAGAATCGATTACTTACAGAATACAAATCAGATCTTTTCAATGTATATAATTTAACTGCGCCGTGTGATTTCCGGCAGCGCCGTGTGGTTCCCAACACCAATAGAAAAAAGAATAGGACCACTCCATTTCTCTCCCATGGATGTCGTAAAAGGCGACTAAGGGATAGGCTTATAAACTTGGGATTCTTTTTTTAGGCGATGGGCTAGCAACCTGTCACTATTTGAATCTCAATTCTGTCTTAAAGCCAAATAGCTGAACGTGGCCTATCAGTCTGTTCAATACTGTTGGCTCTGTTTACCCACAGCGTATATAGACGTGATTATATGTATAATTAACTAGCAACCCGCCCCAGCTTTGCACGGGTAGCATTTATACATACACCTTCCTGTTGAATCCAGGTTTTTCTCGCAGACAAATTAATATGCACAACTAGTTTACTCTATCTGTTAAAAAAACTGCATCAAAATCCATAGTGTAATTTTAAAGATCTAATCATATTATATGTATATACATACCTACATACAGAAGGACAGACACGGGAAGCGGTTCAGAAGTATTTGCGTGAAATAGTAACAAACAAACATACATACATACTCACAAACATAATATTTGTTAGATAAATTTTTTATTTTTTTGGATAAATCAATAATGTTTCTATTAATCGGCACCATTCGTCGTATTTTGTACCTATTAATACCTCATTGGTAAATCCTTTCACAAATTATTACATCCGCTTACTACGAGTATAGTTATTTCAAAACTCTTACCTTCTTAGTTATACGCTCTCAGATTTACCGCTCTAGAAACTGCTGATTTCTATTTCCGCTCCTTCATTTTCAAAACTCTACTTACAAACCTTTTCATAAAACAGGAAATTAAATATTGACAAAATATAGTGCTCCACGTGCGCAAGACGCGAAGTAAAACGAAATTCTACCTTACAAAATTCCAGATTTTAAACCTAAAATATGATTCCTTTTTATAAAATCTCTCTCTTGGAACCCATTACTGTTTTTGTAAAGGATTCCCGAAATATTTTACATTACCGCGAATCAAATTTGCCGTTAATCCTAAAATATAATTAATTTTGATGGTTTCATAACAAACATGTTAATTATTATACTCGTACATAAAGTTACAATAATACAATAAAATTAAGAAATCGTGTTTGTTTGGGCTCACAAAATCTAATCCATATTATCAACGCAACCCTTTGGAAATCATCTAAATTTGTTCCCACATATTTACATGAGATTTATTTGGGAAATATAATATCGTCGGTTTATTAATCACACTTATTTTATTTCTTCGCAGACAGCACAATCGAGGCGTAATACTATTTGTCAAGCGTTCATAGGCTTATTCGGCGTGCGGGGGAAAGCTCAACAACCTATTTGCATTTCTCATTTTCGCCCCTCTTGTTCACTCCCTCGAGTACAATTTTCTGTGCTCATCTCACGAGGGTGTTTTTACTACGTACCTGTACCTAGACAACGTGAGGTACTGCACTGTGATGAACTAAGGGCTCCTATGTCTCCATGCATTGTTTACGTCACAATGAACAAGTTTGTTTTGAGACTCAAAGACGTGTGGTGCACGGTGTGTTTATTATTCATAGATACTGTGTCAGAGTTTTGAAATGGAGAAGGTTTCTATTATCATGAGAGTGCCAGGTTTATTTACTTTTTAATTAAAATCCGATAAATTATTTTTGTCTTTAGCAATAAAGTTGTGACGATTTCTATGTGAATAACTTTTAAAGGATGACTTTCATGTTTTGAACAAATTTGATTCATTATAGATCATAGATTTATAATGTATAGATCTAGATTAATTCTCGATCTTCTTGAACCAATTTATTACGTTATAGAAATCAAAGCAATCTAAGAACAATTGTTTACTTACATTTTCAATTATATTGTCGGCCCGACTCATCGCTCTTCCTGCCCGTATCATCTCATCCAATAGTAACCTCATTGAATTTTTACGCGTTATTGTTCCGTTCCTCTGCGGAGCTTATTACTTATTAAGTAACACATTTTGTTTACGCGTTGTTTAATCTCAACCCTACAATATCGAACAGCCGCGAGAAGAAAAGCAATAAAACGCCTATTTATTTGAAAGCCAACAAGGCTCCCAGTAATGAAATTCCTCGCGAAATATTAACGCATTTTTTCCAACAAAGAGGTGATGTATTATCAGGATGAAACCCACCCAGGGCACTTTGTAGTATCGCTTCATATTTGCTTCATAGATGGGACGACGTTATGAAGCGATCCTTTATGCCATACAAGATCATTTCAAATGAAACCTTTATTTGTTTGGCCGACCATCTAAGCTCATCCGGGCTTTGAAAGTGACCCATTGACATAAATAACGTCACGTTTTTTGGCGACAAGAATTGTCTACTTAATAACAGAAAAGATTTATTAGAGCTTGAAAGGAATTATTTAATCGCTATCATATCATGAAAACGTTCATTGGGTTTGCGAACGGTATAAATAAAGCATTGTTGTTACCAAAACACGTGACAGCTCAAACGGATAAATGACAAATCATATCTATTACATCCCGACGTGAAAGGTGAAACATTTTATAAATCCTAACCCATTTATTTATCGAAATCCCTACAAATTACATGGGGCTGTAACTGGCGTCGAAACAATCACAGCCGATGATCCGTCCCGTGTTATGCAAATCCTGGCTTCGCTCTAGAATCGATAGCGCCATCTGTAGTTTTGTTTAGCAAGTGAAGTAACCCGTTTTGTTTGAGCAGTGAATCGCATTGTTGTGATTATGGACCGTTGAATTTCTCCAGTTGATTATCATAAATTGTCCTAAGGCCCTGTTACTACTTCGAAACTGGATGGCTTTGTTTTTCTAATCTACTTTGAATTCAGTAGAAAACGAAGGAATCAACCAACCAACAGGTTGAACAGGGTTCAAATGTTACAGCATTATTGCCATAAATTGACAAATATAAGTTCCTAGTCGCTTTAATTATTTATAGGCTGTTAATGTTTATTTCTCTATAATTGATGTTAAATCTATTATGGTACATTAATCGATTTATTCTGAAAGTAATAACTACAATTTTACTGGTAATAAATACGTTACTATTTCATAGTCTGTATTGGTCAAGTTACTCTCAAGTTGGTTTAGTTAGAGTTAGTTAAATGCACTGGCATATCCGTCCTCAGGGGCGCCTTATATGGCACTTGGGAAGTTTATGATCGCTCAGAAGTTAGCAGTTTTTGCGCTAAACGTGTAACTTTTCATGGTTTAATGAAAACAATATGAGAATATTTGATACTTTACACTCATCACTTTGTCAGGAATACTATTGCAATGGCAATAAAAACATATTTCTAAAATTTGCGCATTAGTAAAGTTTAGCCTCTAAACATAAGTTGAGTTTGATTCCCGATCTGGAATAGATAACCAATTTTTATTTTGCTGATACATTTAACTTGTCAAAACTATTATTTATGAGTATATCCTTTGACGCAACGTAAGGACTACTCGTATTAGGACTTATAAGTCCTAAGTGTAGTAATAGTAAATAAGTAACAAATAGGAAAAGAAATATATTTCTTTTCCTATTTCTTTATTTTTTAAAGCCTTTATTTACTATTCTTTTTGCCAGACGATATTGTCATCCTAAAATCCTAATGGATAGCTAACTTCTGAGTTTATGAAGTTTGTCGAGTGCTGTACGAAAACTACCATAGTCATCCGGAAATTGAATCCGGAACTTGACCAGGTAACTCGTGTGCTCCACACGAGTAACAGACTAAAATTGTTGTGTTGGTGCAAATATTTTGCTGATGCAAATATTTCTCGCAAGTGGTGCTGCTTTATAAATGGGTATTAAATCTCTTTGTTTTACTTTTTGTAACTATATATTTGATTTTATGGTTTGCACCAATATATTGCATTGTCTTTTCAATCTCGTTATTTTTTTCCGATTTCACGTAAACAAAGTTTTACAGTTTGAGACCATCCTATCTTATCGGTCAGTATCACCGAAATCGGAATAATGTAAGACAATTATTCATATTATAATAGACGGCACACTATTAATGCAAACGAATACTGATGTATTTATACATGCACCGAAATCGGAATATTTCTTTGTTCTATGGTATCGCTCCCTGAACACAGAAAGCCGAAAAACATGAAAGACATAAATTATTAAATTCGTCATAAGAGGTACCGGAAAATCGAGCGTTCAGTAAATCCAGCGGGGCCGGTCTCATGAATAACACACTCTCCCACACAGCGATGTGTCGCTCAGACAAACGACTGAACAAACATTGAACATTTTCCACCAATTTTGAATTGTACTTATATATTTTTAAATATATAGTTCAAGTAATAACTATAAATATATATATATAGGGGGAAGTCCCCTAGCGCCGAACGGCAGGTAGTACCGAACGAATACGGTACCTTTAAAAATAAGCAAACGAAAGCGGTCATTTGTTGTGAGAAAGAAAGAGACAAAGCTAGATAAGCCGCGGGCGGCGCTGCAGCAGTCAGTTATGCTCAGAGCGGCCGTAAGAGGAGATGCATTCATTTTCCGCGGGAATGTGACGTATCGTGTACAGAAGAAAATACCGGTTGTTACAAGATTTACGAGTGGAGACATTCCTATTAGAGTTTAAGTTGTCTTTGGTAAGTATTTATGCAATTTTAGTACTTAAAACTAATATTAAATAAGTACGTTTGAGTTAATTTTCATATTAATTTTGTTCTATGATCCCCTAGTACCGAACAGTGTATTTTCCCCTATGACCGAACAATTATTTTTCTGCAATTATTTTATTTTCATTGATGTTAAAAATTCCATTTTATGGTTTCAGATAATGTTATATATTAATAATGGTGAGGGCGAAAAAAGGTCGTTCATCGTTCAAAACCCCAGCCTTTGGACAGGTCGTTCATGAAACCCTTTAAGAATGCCTATAATGAACAATGAAGGATGTGGATAAGAGCTAATTCAGGGGCTAGAATTACTGAATTAGACATTGCTGGACTTGTTTCAGATGCTTTAAAAAGGTAGCACGTTATGACATAGCAGCATCGGGATTCGAGTGTACGATATATCCGTTTGACAAAAATATTTTCAGTGACTTCTTCTCCATATAAGTTGGCTATGGAAATTAAAGAAAATAAGCAGATAATGAAAGAGGAAAATAAATTACATCGTGGTATATTTAAGAAGATAGATAAAGAAGAGAAGATAAAAAAGACAAAACTTTGCCGTTACAAGAAAACCGTCCAAAGCGTAACCAATCTGCGCACACAACCCAAGAGACGTATCGTGTGGTATGTTAAAATGTCATGACGAGGACTGGATTCAGTGCAACTCCTGTAAAGAATGGGCTCAAGAGGCATGCGCTGATATTCCTGAGTGCTCTGACATGTTTATTTGTGACTGGTGCCACCTTTACTAGAAATGTTCGGTCATTTTTAGGTATGTTCGGTACTAGGTGCCACAGAATGATGAACCAAAAATTAATACCAATGATTAGCTACAATTTTCACTAAGAATTTGTATTCTGTTAATTATTTGTTAATTTACTTACATGTCTAGGATTGTTGTGTACCCAATAATGTGAAATAAATTAATAGAAATCCATTCGTATTTTTTTTAATACCCTCTAAGCTTAGGTGTTCGGCACTACGGGACTTCCCCCTATATATTTAACTTTATAAAAGTATTTTAATCATGCAAATGCAATAGATGCAGTAATTTATCTACAACATGCTTCTTCATACATACACAGATCATTATCCGCAACGTGAAACATCATTTACACTTACATTCACAGTTATAAATATTTATCACAATAGCTAAAAAAGGAAAGACGCCATTAGAATACACGCCCACCGAATAACCTTTTGAACTCCTACGATAACGGTAAGGTGTTACCATAACAAAAAGATAATTATTTTCAAACTTGTTATGTCCAAACCATGTTCTCATAATAAAAAATACTGGTATACTGTATAGTATGAAAAAAAAATTAAACAAAACAAATAAGTATATTCTTTTAATCTCCTCCACCCATTGCGAAGCCTACAGTCCTCCAGCGCGCTATTGTTACTCTACAATTTTATAAGTTTATGATTATTCATCCTAACTTACATTGGATGTGGATAAAATTAATCAAAACAAACATGTTGTACGCGTAGACGTACGCGTACAACATGTTGGTGTCGTGTATCTACTTTTAATCTTCTGACAGTCTTACTCGAGTTATATGTCTAGAAAGCTTGAGCGCTGATTTGTGGAGAGTGAAACACTCATTGCGAAACCTACCCAGCCTCCAGCGCGCTATTGTTCGCTCGATACCACTTTTATAGTCTATGAATATATATTTGCAGTTATAATAGTCATATGACTTTGAATGAAATTGTCACAAAACACAGAGATAATATTCAAGTTTTTTTTACTGAAGATACCAATTCAAAAGCTCGATAAAATTTTGCTGAAGTAAAGAAACCCAATCTATCAATTGAAAATTAAAATTAAAGTACTTGGTATAAAAAGTCACCCGTTAAAAGGAGCATAAAAGTACGAAAAGGGCTATTAATTTATAGGTTTTTAACTGATGTACAGATTTGAAAATATATTTTTGGATTATTCTTATTATATACTTATCGAACATTTTCACATGGTAAGTATACAGGTAAATATTTCTTTATTAATTACATTTAAGTACCTAGCCTACCTAGCGCGATAAAGTTTTGTTGTAAATCAAGTTATCAATAGGCTAGTTGGCACATAATATTTCGTATCGTATTAAGCTTAGGAAATCAAAATATATCAATCACTACATAGTATAAAACAAAGTCGCCCATTTTGTCTGTAGTCCCTTCGTATGCATAAAACATTGGTCTTTATTAGTTCTACAAAAAAGTCCGCGATGACATATATCCAGCTTTTTTATTTAAGTCACAAAAACTACTTTTCTGTATTAAAAAAACATTTAATTCGTTGGGTGATGTTTAACTGGTGATATAACCAATAATACATATATCCTTATCAAAATAAGTAAGTTCATCATCACGAGCATTTAATTTAGATTATTTTTGCAGTTTACAGTGTGTTATTTAGACATATAGTTTAGGAGATATCACGATATTAGTATTGCGGCACGGTACGGGCCGGCCGCGGCGGCGGGGGCAGCAATCTGTACATTACTTAAATATTTTTTCCAAAAACTGATAGGGGGGGCGATCAAAGAAGAGTCACAGAAACCAAAAAACATTTTAATATTTTAAACGCGGTTAAGGGAAAGAGAAGTTATTGTGAATTGAAAATTAGTATCCAATATGTGTTGGTGCGTTGACTGTATTTGTCGAAGTAGCGGGATACACGCAAACGAAGTTGCGCGGGTCAGCTAGTTTAAATAATATAAAGCGCATGATTTCCAGAGAATCCCATTTTAAAATGTATTTTCAATGTTAAATTTGAAACGGCAAGAACGCCGGCCGCTCTTATTGTAAACAAAACAATTACAAATCATCTCATGGACAGAGCTTAAAAAAAGTTTGTAAGGTATTGTGTGTACATCAGGTAGGTATTATTTATCTTTAACAAGGATAGTTACTATATTTTTCATGTAATCTATTAGAAATCATGATTTTATCTTCAAACTTCAAAATGATTTGATTTGAATGAAAAAATTATCAATCTAAATACCATGGCGAACAGCGTTTTCTTCGATTTTGAAAAGTATAATTTTAACTTAAGTTTTGAGACTTTATAAGTATTAAAAAGTTTAATTATATATATTTATGGCCAAAATAGCAAATGTAAACTATTTAAGACCAACTTGGAAAAATAGTTAATTAGCCTATTGACTTCGTTTTAACATCGATATTTCAAACTTAGTTATTTTAATTAACCCCAAGCCGCACAAGCTAACGCCAGCCATTTTTCTCTTTAATGTAGTTACGACTGACCGAGGGCTCAACGACGATGCGCTGTTCACGTCACCTTCCTTTGATGAATTCAAGCACTTTCCTCATGGCAAATTAAACTATCACATAGTTTAAAATTAAAAACGTTTTGTCAGCTTTAGCTGTTCGCGCCATTCGAGAAATTATTTTTTTAGGTAGGTACCCACCCTGTATAAAAACAACTACTTAACTGTTAACACTTACAAGATACACTAACACGAAAATAAGCAATAGAAATTAAAACGTGCTAATGCATGCATGCATAACACAGAAAAAAGGCCTTGGTACATGGCTGAGGCAAGATTTGAACGTGTGCCACAATTGCATTAGGCCTTTTGATCGGACACCACCAAAGCTCAAATATTGCGTTTGTGAAATAGCACGAGATTACTGCAATAATTATATGATTCTAATTTGAGTTACTTACATGAAGGTTACAACGAAAATAATCATCCTCTCCTTAGGTACTTTCGTAAACAGGTGTAAAATGGATCGTTATGTAGCAAAATTACCATAATGCTGTTGTCAAAATATTCGCTCTCCGGAACAGAATATGAAATGAGTGGGTCGACTCAGCGCAGATTCTGCGAGTTTATGTGACTTGATGTTCGTTAGAGGTGAGCCTGTAATTTTATGCAGCCATAAATTTAATTTATACATTGCTGGATTCAGCCGTGTAAAGGTTTGGTTGTAAAATGTAAGCGGGGTGGTCATAATGAAGACAAACTGAGCGCTGTATTCTTGCATGGGATTCATGGTTGTAAAGGCGCCAGTATATTGCTCTGCAGACACGCGATACGCGCTAACTTTATGTCGTATAACATATTATAAGAAACAGCCGGAGCACCTATGTTTATCACATATGAAGTAAGTTAATTAAATAGACCCACAATTGTATGTCAGCTCTCTATATATTTCATCCCACGATTTACGTCGATGTTATAGGGGATGGTAAAATGATTCTACAAGATTCGTCGATAATTTCCTAGACTAACCTAGAAGCTGATACAGCTGGAATCAAATTCATGATATGACGAATCTTTATAAGTATAAGCTTCTTAATTATGTGAGCATAAGAATGTAGCCTGAAAATATCACGAAGTAATGGATTTCAACTTTAAAGCTGGCGCTCGGCCAGCGCTATACAGCGCCATTCCATTCGCCTAACATTTATTTTCCTCTTTAATCAATATCGTAAAACAATTTAATTATGCGATAGGCTTGTTGTAAACGAGAACACAATGCCACCTAAATTGAAGCGAAATTAATATCCGGGAAAATCCATGAGTATTATAGTTTGACCATAGCGCAGTCATTGCCAAATTGGCTTATGCGTTCACCATAGAATTCCGTTCACTATCTGACTAAACGGTTAGTTCATTGTTTATGATAATTAATTACCTACGTTTTATAACTTCGTATAATAATTTTAGGTAACCTTGACCTAACAAATACAATATTTCTCCTTGACAGTGTTTTAGTATGAAACCTAAAATAAACATCCTTATTCCAAGTTTATTAGCCCTGCCCTTAGTCGCCTTATACGACATCCATAGGAAAGATATGGAGTGTGTATATTCTAAAATATCGTGAATATTACATCTGTTTTAAGTTGTTCATTTATAATATTCACATACAACCACCTAAAGCTTCCTTCATAACGCATGCAATACTTATGCAGTTTAGTTTAAATATAATTTAGATAAATACTTTTTAAAAATGCCGTGTGGTTCCCGGCACCATTACAAAAGAATAGGACCACTCCATCTCTTTCCCACGGATGTCGTAAGAGCCGACTAAGGGATAGACTTGGGATTCCTCTTTAATGTAAATCCCTGCCAATCTAAGGTCTGCCGCGCCGATGGATGCATGGCTAGGGGCGAGCCTAGTCTCGAGCGTGCCACTTCCGCCATGGGGTTGGGCGACCCCCAGGTAATGGCTAGCCTTACCCTGGCATGCGGGGCTCTGCTGGGGCGGACCAAATTTTTCCCTAGCGTCTCGTGGGAATCGCATGGATGCAAATTTTTTGAAAGAGCACCTAGATGGCGGCGATGGTGTCCGCACCCCATCACGTCTCGTTCCCGGCGAGAGCGGTATGCGGTCTGCTGAAAGCCGCTTTGCGACGATGAATGTAAGAGGAGGAATGAAGGATAAGATTGAGGAAGTATGCCAGATGATGGATGAAAGACGTTTGGATGTGTTGTGCGTGAATGAAACGAAGCGGAAAGGATGCGACGCGACGCAGCACGGCCCTTACACGGCGTATTGGTCTGGAATTTCCAGTACCAGCCGAGGCTGTCAAGGGGTCGGTCTAATTCTTTCTGCACGAATGGCTGAGTGCGTGAATGAGTATGAGTGTGTCAGCCCTCGTCTTCTATGGATTAGGCTGAAAGTTGGAATCACTCGGATCTTCGTTCTAGGTGTTTATGCACCTTGGGATGTGGGTTCGAGGGGTACAACATCAGCAAAAAGCGAAAACGAGGAGTTCTGGAATAGTGTAAGAGAAGTATTGAAAGTTACCAAGCCAAATGAGAAGATTATTATGTTAGGTGATTTTAATGGATGGGTGGGTGTAAAGCGTGATGGATATGAAAAGGTGCTTGGTGCGTTTGGTGACGAAAAGGTGAATGATAATGGAAGAAGTGTATTAGAAATTTGTCTAGAGTGGGATCTTTTTGTGTCGAACTCAATGTTTCAACATAAAGAGATCCACACCTACACAAGAGTGGAAGGTATTTTAAAAAGTATGATAGACTTTGTGATTGTAGATGAAAGATTGAAGAACAAAGTGCTGGATACCCGTGCATATCGCGGTGCTGGCATTGACTCGGACCATTTACTGGTGATATCCCGGATAAGGGGTATCTTCAATCGCTGGCGGCACAGGGTAAGGGAGCAAACCAGCGCTTTGGAAAGAGTAAAAGTAGAAAATTTGCAAGATATGGATGTAGGTAAGAAGTATATTAATAAACTGAAGGATGAATTTGAAGATTTAGAGGAAATGAGCGATATTGAAGATGGATGGAAGGAATTTAAAGAAAGAATTGTGAAAGTAGCTGTTGAAGTGTGTGGTGTAAGTAGAAGAAGGAAAGGAAAAAATCACAAAAATGCGTGGATGAGTAAAGATGTGCAAGAACTTGTGCGATTAAAGAAGAAAGCATGGCTGGATTTGTTAGCAGCAAAAGCTAACTTAAGAATGCAAGAGGTTATAGATGAAGATGTGAATGAAGCACGTAAGGAATATAAGAAAATGAAAGATTTGGTTAAGAAAGCTGTGATTAGAAAGAAAGAAGAGTATAAAGAGGATTTTGATAAAAGGCTATCAGAAGACTTTCAGTCAAATCTGAAAGTATTCTGGAAATCCGTAAGGTCAGCCCGAGGAAATACTATAACCAGAGAGCTGACTAGGATCAGATGCCAGGATGGTAGCGTTGTGAAAGGAGAAGAATGTGTACTAAAGATATGGAAGGACTATTTTGAAAGTTTATTTGAAAAAAAGGAAGGAAATAAGAAAGATTTCTGCTATAGCGAAGAAAAAGAGAATGAGATGGAAGGCGAAATTGAAATGTTCGAAATTGTGGAAGCACTTAAGAGTATGAAAGCGGGAAAGGCTGCTGGGTGTGATAGAGTGTCGGTCGAGATGCTTAAAGCAGGAAAAGGCGTAGTAGCTAGTCAGTTGTACTGCCTTTTCAATTTGTGTTGGAGAAGCGGCCGAGTACCAAAAGATTGGTGTAAGGCTGTTATCGTGCCACTTTACAAAGGAAAAGGGTCACAGCTGGACTGCAAAAATTATCGTGGTATAAGCCTGCTTAGCGTCGTCGGCAAATTGTATGCTAAGGTATTGATTAATAGAGTCAGGAATGAAACTGATGACAAAATATGGGATGCTCAAGCGGGATTTCGAAAGGGAATGGGATGTACTGATCAGGTCTTTTCCTTGCGGTGCATAGCCGAAAAGTTTTTGGCCAAGAGTCAAAAAGTCTATTGCACATTCGTAGATCTGGAAAAGGCCTATGACAGAGTTGAGAGGAATGAATTGTGGTCAGCACTTTCTATGCATGGGGTGAGCAGTCTCTTAATACGAGCACTGAAATCCTTATATGAGGATTCGAGTGCTTGTGTCAGGATAAACGGAGCGCACACTGAGTGGTTTAAGATTGAGAAAGGCGTTAGGCAAGGATGTGTTGCGTCGCCGTGGCTGTTCAACCTATTTATGGATAGCTGTTTGACAGATTTGAAAGAGTCTAAAAGTGGATTAAGGATGAATGAGTTACTCGTCAAATGTCTGCTCTATGCCGACGATCAGGTTATACTGGCGTCATCAGCGGAGGAGTTACAGGAGATGGTAAACTGTATGCATGAAGCTTTAAAAGAGAAAGGAATGAAAGTGAACGTAAGTAAAACTAAAACACTGGTTTTTGAAATGGAGAAAGAAATGACAGCATGTAATATTTTGATTGGAGGAGAAAAAGTGGAGCAAGTGAAAGAGTTTGTATATCTAGGATCAAAGTTTACATCAGATGGCAAGTATGATAGTGATATTGAAAGGAGAGTGAACGCGGGGAACATGGTGAATGGAGCTTTGCATGCCTTTATGAGCAGTCAGAAACTATCCAAAAAGGCTCGACTGGCTGTGCACAGGGGCGTGTTGGTCCCGACATTAATGTATGGGAGTGAAAGTTGGGTATGGCAAAAGAAGCATGAAAGCAGAATAAATGCAGTGGAAATGAGAGCGTTAAGGAGTATGATGGGTGTGAAATTGAGTGACAGGATAAGGAACAGCGTGATAAGGGAATGTTGTGATGTGAAAGAAGATGTAGTTACAGGAATAGAAAAGGGTATGTTAAGATGGTTCGGTCATGTGGAGAGGATGAATGAAAGCAGGTTGACTAAGCAGATATACAAGGAGAGTGTGGAGGGAAAGGTCGGAGTGGGAAGACCTAGACGAACGTATCTTGATCAAATTAAGGACGTCCTGGTAAAGGGTCAGGTCAAAAGTACCCGAAACCGCCGAGCTTGTATGAAGAGAGTTATGAATGTGGACGAAGCGAAAGAAGTATGCAGAGATCGTGGCAAGTGGAAAGAGGTAGTCTCTGCCTACCCCTCCGGGAAAGAGGCGTGATTTTATGTATGTATGTATGTACTTTTTAAAAAATAAGTACATTACAACTACGTCTAATATAAATGCTACCAACAATATAAGTCTTTGTAACAAAATTTGAATCGACGCTACATATTTAAATATCAATACCCTTTCTAAATCCCCAGTACTGGCTTAAAGCCAGTCTGATTCCGTGCTTCTTCAAGCGCGGTTAATGTCGTTATCCAAGTTAAAATTTAATAAACCGGGCTCCAAACGAGTAACCGTACGTTCAGTGCTTTAGTAGTTTATTTTCAAAGATCGTTAATACTATTAAATAAAGGACCAAGTATACTGATGTATTTCTATTATTATTTTTAACATGCACAAATACCGAAAGGCGAATATATCGAAAGGTCGTACATTCAGACCGGGACGGCCTGTTTGGGGCACTTGACGGAATCGAGTCTCTGAAAAAAAAGGTCCCGGATTCAATTCGAACTTTTTTTGATTGACCTGGTTCTTGAATGTTTGTCTATTTAAGTATTTATTATTCTAAAATTTAGTGTCGTTTAGTTATTATCCCGCATAACACAAGTCTGGAACTTACTTTAAGGCTTTCACTAAAAAGTAGGCAAATACTACACCTTTCCGCTTGCCACGGTCCCTGCAAACTTTCTATATTAAAAGGTTAGGTAAAGAACTGCCCATTAGGTTGCATGAAGGGAGTAAAGAATGTGTACGAAGCAAAAGAAGTATGAAGGGACGGTATGGCAACGGGAACGAGGAGTAATTATACATATAAATGTATTAAAATATGTACAAATACACAAGATAATTTAAGTAAGTATGTAGTAAATGTTTTATTTTTAATTTACATCTTCGAATATAGATACCATTTTACGTCATTTTAGAGAGAGAGGGCTTTTATTGGATTTATTTCGAGATTTTGATTACAAACTCTGCAAACAAACTTACATAAAATTATTAATATGTTATTTGAACTTTGGGAGTACACCCTTTCAGTTCCGAATTTTCAGCAGACAATATTTCAAGAGGGTAAAAGGGTTTAAATTCATCGGTGGCTGTACATTCTAAGCGATCTCAAACACATCCTCAACAAATAAACAGTGTTTATTTAATTTAAGTTTATCGGCCTCTGCCCGCCGCCTACGGACCTCGCGCCTCTACTAACTTCTGGATGCTGTTGATACTATAAGCTTCGCCAATCAACTTCTAATGCCAACCACCGCCAGCAAAATAGATTGCTTTTTCTCAATCGATAAGGATAATGAAATCAACAAGTGAGGAAACTCTTAATTACTTTCATCTAGCCGAGATGAGCGTCTGGGGTGTGTATACACCAAAGTGTATACTTTGGTTCACAACATCGCTAGCAGCCTGTCAATAAACATAATAATTTCTTTGCATTTGCTACTTTTCATGTTCTTCATTGTGTTCAAATTAATGTGTCATCATAAACCCATGGTTAATCGTCATCCATCTGGCGTCTGGAGAGTTATTTAACTTGCTTGTATCAGCAATTGTCAATTTATTTTTCCTATGTTCACGCTTTTTTCTCCGAGAGTTAGGTTCTTTTACTCTATCCAGTGTTTGTGTTTAGTGAGCTCTTAATTTATTAATATTATCTTTTTTTGTTTTCAGTCTTTTTCCGTGACCAGACACTAACATGGCTTTCATCAAAAATCTTCATAATTACTATCCTAAGCGTAAAACATTTTCTTCATTTAACACGTCTCCGTGATTAAGACCGCCTGCGACAAAAAGCAGCAAAAAATTTTTGTCGAGGCATTGGTCAGTTTTCTCGAGAGCAAAAATACCTGCGTCACGGTAACTGCCGCCATAAATCTCCGACTTCCGAGGAGATTTCTCGTCGGGACGCTCTTACAAACTTTTAGTACGTGTGCTCGAGACAGCCGCCCCACATTTTCAAGTGCTCCTAAGGATTTTTGCCAAATTATGGGCAAGTATTTGTCCCTTTTGCAAAACTCCGCCAAATTAAGCGCATGGTCGCGACGCTAACTCGCCCGTGAAAGGTTTTGTGAATAATGGGTTTGGATAGAGGTTATTATGATTTTCTATTTACTCTTCTTCCTCCTGGCTTTAGTCCCGGTTACATCGTCACCCTTCTGGAGAGGAACTCGGGGTGTGCCTTGGACCATCCTGATGATTTTCTATTTATTAGGTTAATAATCAATAGTAAGTTATATTTATACATATCGTCGGGAGTGGTAGTTCTATACGTGACGTTGAGTGCTTCATTAAAAAAAATTAATGTAATATTAAGTCAATATAAAATATTGAAAAAAGTTAAAATTTGACAACATTACAAAGTTATGTTCAATGTTAACTTCGTTCACAGATGAATAATCATCAGTTTGATTTTTCGTTTTAGAAGACGATTCAGAGATATAAAATCAAGTTAGAAGGTCCCGTCCCAACCGCTACACCAACTCAGCAGCTGTAACACGTAACCGCACCGGTTTCATATTTCGCCATTTCATATAAATTTCTATTATACCCCAATATTATGCAAATACGAGGTAATAATCTTTAATTGGTCGGCCGACGCGGCGGCCGCTAACCGCGCTTGTAAAAACAAAATCTCGCTATCCTTTTTCTCGCCTTTATTTGGACAACATTTATTTAAAATGGCTTTCATTTGAATATTTTGTTATTCATGTAAATATTCACGCCTATATTATGAATGCTGCTGAAAGAGCGTTTTATTCATCAAAATTTCGTGATTGAGTTTTAAATGCCTTTGTACATTGTTGTTTAAAAGTAAAAAATAATTAATTCCCTATAAAATTGGGATGAAGAATTATTTTTGTTTCAAATAATTTTACAACTGTCTTAAGTATAAGAGAAACAATTATATTAAAAACTATTTAGTTACATAAATTTTTGATATAACTAGATTAAAACGAAATCAACAAAATCAGCCGAATAGTTTGAGCTGTGAGTTGATAGGTCAGTCAGTCACCTTTGCGTTTTATAAGGTACCTAATAATATACAGTTAAATAATTATATAGATAACTTACAATTTTACTACTTCATATATATCTTCATATTCAATCACAAATAATTCAAATTTCAAATATAAAAAAAGATTGTATACGCGGGGGCCAGGTTCCGCCTTTGAATATGTTCTATGTATTTCGTCCGGTCGTCGATGTCTTCGGTATATATAGCCCCACATACCATCTTTTACGAAAGCTAGCCATTATCTATGTAGGTACTTTCAGTCCACAAAACATTATTAGGTAATATCTTTCACACAATATTTACAGTTCAGACATTAAAATATATAATTATTTAAAATATTAGGCAAAAACTGTGGTATAAAAATCTGTCTTACTACCAGTAACAAGTAAAAACCGAGAGAAATGGACTCTGAACGAGTTCTATATTTCCCGAAAATTCAGCTTCAATTTATAATTTCAATACTTCCAATTTAATGGATATCCTTATAAATAACGAGAAAATGATAATATTCGAATTCATAAATGGCGGGATAAGGAAATATTAAAATTACCAGAGAGATTTATATTCCGTGTTTGTTTCCAGAGATTTCCAAATTATCTCTAAGTAGAGTACGCAGATTTCGTTAATATGCAGATTCATGCAAATTGGCAGAGAAGCAGAGAACTGATGACGATGCCACGCCCTCCTTGCTGGAATCAGATGTCGGTTAAATCAGTGTGTTCGTTCTATTTTCAAATTTAGCCTTTATTCTCGTGCGGTAGATGCTTGAGGCTCAGTAAACTCATTACGATGAAAATGTATGTCTCTAAAAAATATACTTACTCAAAAGATACCTCGTTTTCTTTAACTATATTTTAGTCAACAGACTTGTTTATTTGACTATAGACATTACCAACAGAGAAAATATATGTATATCTTAAATATTAGAGTTATTCTGGAGTAATAAATAAAGCCTTATAGATACTTCACAATTGTTCTTTTCAAGCAACCTATTAACATTTATTATAACTGACTATTATAGTTGAAACAACGGACAATGTGTGAAATGTAGTGTTTTTATTTCATTTCCTACATAAGGGACCTACATAAATGCCTACTTCTTACCCCAATCGCTCACATCGCTTTATGACAGTCGCTATCGAAAATGGATTGATTTATAAATCCAAATGAACAAACATACAACTCTCTGTCGTGATCGGATCTGACCTCAAATAGCCCAAGGATAAAACGTACGTGTATCTAAAGGCACAAAATGCAATAGTCCTTTTCACTGGCTTTCTAAAATGTACACGCTGTTAGTATTTCGCACGTTCGAAAACTATTCATGTCGGTATATATCTTTACGGAACATTTAAACCCGTCCTGCTTGAACTTCGATCGCATTCAGCTATTCAGGTTAAAAATTATTTCAACACCATTACCTCGCAGCTGCCACTCCAAACTTTTATGTGTCTGCATCAAAATACACCTACTACGGAGATCCCTCATTTGGAGCTCCGTTTTGATAGATAATGGTAACTTTGTTGCAAGATACGGATACGACCAGTATTGTAATCTAATGGTCGTACTCCTAAACTTTGTTTAACTGTTAGTATCCATTACGATGTATCCTGTCTAAATAAAGTTAAACCTTTTTATTATTATTTTCTTTGCATATTTTTCTAGAGAAATTCAATTTAGGATACTGTTATGTTTGCTGTAAAGAATTAATGAAATTTCTATCTTATCTACCAATATAATATTAGCTTATGCTTTTGTTTCTTCTAAAGTTGTACTAATTAATGTTCCAGTACGAAGTTGATTACATTCAGAGCAATTCGATCGACGGCGATTACTTTTCGTTACAAAATAACTTTCCTTCGCCCCAGAACTTCAGGTACCTAGAAGTGGCAGAGTAACTTTTGCAATCAACTTCTTATTTCTCTGTAGTTATATACAAAGTTCTAATTCATCCGTTAAATTACGTCGTTTAACTTGATTGCTTTTTCAATTGCTGAAGAGTTTGAAGAATAGTGGCAACTATCTTTCAGACTTTTCAGTTTTTATTCACGATTAAATAATCTGCGATTATTAAATAAATTTTATTAGTGGTATTTATGTATCCCGATTGCATCTTCACCATTACAATATTAGTGTTACATTAGTTGAAGACAAATAAATTGTTTGAATTCGTTCTATAGAACACCGCCTATTTAAAAAATCATAGATACAAACCGGTATATCTAGACTCTTAGTTATATAATATTTGCTCCATTTAGACAGTGAATAACTCATTCAAAGTCGACATTCGGACGGGGATGAAAAATACACGTGGACCGAAATACCTGCATTATGTTGAAAGTGCTTAACGACGAAATGCACTCAGTCCCCGACGTATCAAAATACAGTAAGAATATAAAACGACCCCTGTGGTCATAACCCACCAATAGCTTGACAATTAATACGCAGATAAACATAACCGCTGTCTGTACATACAAAAATAGGGTTTCTGTACACAACATACATTAGTTAATTAAGCGTAGATACTATTAATATATATTATATATATATATATATATATATATATATATATATATATATATATATATATATATATATATATATATATATACATACATATATATATATATGTATGTATATATATATATATATACGAGACAGATTACACAAATTGACTTAGCCTCGAAGAAAGTTCGAGACTTGTGTTACGAGATACTATCTCAATTGTAATTAATACTTATAAAGATAACCATCCAAGACCTAGGCCAATCAGAGAAAGTTTGTTTCTCATCATGCCCGGGATTCGAACCCGGGACCTCCGGTGTCACAGACAAGCGCACTAGCGCTGCGCCACAGAGACCGTCAATAAACTTATAAACCTAAGAACTTTATTTTCCTTTTTCCTAAATTCCTAGGAAATTTTCTATTGCGGTTCTTGTCACTTTCCGGTGACATATGCATAGCTTGAGTGCATTATTGCATGAAATATATTTCTGTACTGTCCATGTTTTACCGCCGTTCCAGTTTCGCCTGTCCACTGAGGTTTTATCCAATGCAAATCACAAGTGCTATTGTTTATTTTGTTAAGTATACTGCTTTTATCTAGCCTGGCGCATCTCGCTGGCTTAGCTTAATTCGAATAGTTGAAGCGGGTTCTGCCGAGCTGTATAGTTTATAGCTTCCCTCGTATTCTATTAAGAAGACAAGCATAACATCACTACAGTGAAAAACTTTGCATAGTTTTTAAATGTAACGATGTCCGCATTTTTACTTAAATACTGCAAGAAAGTGCACTGATAAGGACTAAATTAGTTATATATTTAGGTCATGCTCGATTATACAAATAAACCGCAAAGATACTACGCAATCATTGGTGTTAAACTTAAAACATCTTTGCATAAAAAGTGTATTTTTGATAACGATAACAAATATGATGAGTGCATACCCCACAGATCTCAGTTTCATTCTAAATGCATTCAAGGTGTTGATCTATATTAATTATATCTATATTATAAGCTTTTGTCAGTAACCTTATCAAGGTAAGCAACCTTTAAAAATTAACAACCTTTTAATAGCTGAGTCACCCAGTAGTTAGTTTTCTTACCAACTTCCTCAGCAGATGGGTTTAGAATGAAGTACCCACTACCGCGTATGAACATAATCTCCATTCTAGGTTGTCTGCCTCATCAGTCGCCCGTTTTTCCTCCGATTTCTCTACATATTACTCGGTATTGACCTATTTTTAAGTAAGCCTTGTAATAACAGCATCAGCAGCGCTGCATCGAATTATTATTTTCAAGGGAGGTAATTCAATTATAGGGAATGTATTACATATTCATTAGCTTGTTAATTAGGTGCTTGCCCCGCGCCCGCTACGAACAGTTGCCCCGATGAATAATATACAGGGAGTTATCTACCTGAATTATCTGTAGGGTCACTATTATGCCATTAATATTATGTGAAAAATAAATGGCTTTCAAACATCAATATGATCATATTGATGTTTGAAAGCCATTTATTTAAGTAACCATGATACAATATAAGTTAGGTTCTCATGAAAGTTTGTGGAGATTAGGATAGTAATTGTTGACCTAATTTTATCATATAAATAAAAAAACAAACGTTTCAGAACTGGAAATTAAAAAGCGGAAACATTTGATATTTCCGTCCATATCATGATCACGTGGTTTCTACCTAGATGATAATGGTTGTTCAAAGCAACGTCTTCTTATGGAGCTTTGCCAAAATATATCCAAACGACCAGTCCTACTGTCTGCATAGGAGTGTGTGGCAACAAGTTTTTAAAAGTTACCCTACATGTTTTATACTTTATACACCTATATATTTATTACCAATTTTATTTTGAACAACCTTGTTTAAAGGCTCATATTATATATCTACCGCTACAATGTTAATTAAAGGTATATTAAAATGTAAAAGTTTTAATTTTGAATTAGTAAATTTTTAGGGTTTTCAAAAAATATAGGTATTTCTCTTTTTATGAAAATCTGTATATAAATTGATACGAGTATAAATGCAACATTCTGTTTTAATGCTGTAATTTTAAATAAAACCAAGCATTTTGCAATAATGTCGCGAATGTGACACTGGAAGCTAAGTCAGTGCAAATAAAACGTTAAGTACTCGAACGACGCCAAACAGCTGAAATTCTTCCAAGCGTGTGATGCGAATAATTAAAAGCTGTCTCGTTAGTGCCCAAGCCGAGTCTGGTGGCCATGTTCTCAAATGTTATCCTTCCCATTCTCGCAGCCACCTGGATGAAACTCAATTAGCAACAATTATTCTGACGACGACACTGTTAACCCAAAACTTTCAGAGACTATTTCGTAATTAATTTTGTTCCCAACCCGACCCCAACTTACCGCAGTTTGACTTTACACCCTTTTACCCGCCTTCAAATATTCATTTTGCATTTCTATTTATAGAAAATTTCACTCAAAATTATTCCAACTATTGTTAGAGAATTATATCAAATGAAGCCATAAAGGAAAGTTTCGAATGGTTTTCACGCCCGCTACTACGTAGTGGTCCATAACGACCATATAAGGCCGATTGCTTTCTTAAACTTATCCCATTTGTACCCCAGTGAAGGAATCGGAACTTTTTATTGTGCCAAACTTACGAACTAGAACGGCTATTTCCATTTCTATCAAGTTGGTGAGCCCAACATAACGATTAATTTATTATTCATTCTATGCTATAGACATATCGGTAGGAGAACTATTTACGAGTGCAGAAATGACTCAAAGAGAAATAAACGTTACTGTGACCAAATGTTGAGACCACAATATCCTGATGGAGGAATCTTTATAAAGATCTCTCTAAAATGGGACCACAACCGTTGCTTTATACGACTCCAGGTGCTGTAAACTGAAACCGAGTTGGATAAAATAGATACGTAGAGAGAAAGGCGGATACACATCTGAATTTGTACACACATACGACGAACAGACCGCCCAAGATATACTGCTCTTCATTTTCAGCATTAGGGACCTAATGGCGCATGCATTACTGTAGATTTGAGTTTAAATAATGAGGTAGTAATTTAAGATAGAAGGTTTCGCCTCGACACTTGGCCCTTGCTTATTGCTGAAACAACGCGTGAATTGTCCGCCTGGCATAAAGTTCAGTATTAACATAGTAAGGAACCCATTTCCATTATCATCCCCAATTTCGTGCTCGGGAGGCACTTAAGCACTTAATGGATCTCGGCTCCCCGTAATTTACCGGGACGTTGGATTGAATAAAATCGTAAATCTTAACACCAACCGAGCAAAGGTGTTATTACCAGCAATGATTCGCGATTATTCTTCCTTGAAGACCAGATCATCTCCAGATGTACATGTATTTTAGGTGAAAGCTGTCGCAACAAACGCGTCCCTAATGGAAAGGAATATAATAATATGGTAGGTGGTTATTGTCTGGTTGTTTTCACTATGACAAGAACATTTTTTAATACGAGTGAGCAAAATTTAATAAAAAGAAACGTCCATACAATATTTTTTTCTTCTGCATGTTAGTGACATTATTTACATCGTTCATAAAAAAAATTGTAGGTATTTTCTGAAACAGTTTGAAACAAAGATTAGGACAATACTATACTGTGTATAAAAAATTGCTGTTCTATAAGGGACAAGAAGAGTACCTTTTGCTACTTCCAACGGGTGGAAAGCCTAATACCTAGTGAAAAGGAACTACAAGATATAACTTTCAAAAGAAACTTGGTCTTCAACCTCATCAACAAAACGTTCGCTTTTACGAGTGAGTTTTCTTGTAAAAACGAAAATCAGAAATAGTAATAAGTTCTTGGCACGTCATAAGCTATTTAGAAGATTTTCTCGGTAATTTTCGTACTTTTTTAGGTCATCGCTTTAAAACCTTGGCAAGAAGTAGGTACTTTTACATAAAGGTAGCTATGATGTAAGTAAGTGAAACGATTCAAGGACTCTTTTTTGAATATAAATAAATAAATATATACGGGACAAATTACACTGATTGAGTTAGCCTCGAAGTGAGTTCGAAACTTGTGTTACGAGATACTAACTCAACGATACTATATTTTATAATAAATACTTATATAGATATAAACATCCAAGACCCAGGCCAATCTGAAAAAGTTCTTTTCTCATCATGCCCTGGCCGGGATTCGAACCCGGGACCTCCGGTGTCACAGACAAGCGTACTACCGCTGCGCCACAGAGGCCATCAAAGAAAGAAATGAAGAGTTTCAGTCCGTGTTATAAACGTATAGCGTAATTTATTTTATACTCACTCCTTTTTATTTTGGTGCACAATTATTCAAAGTTGGCTGTCAACGTGCATAACCTTTCCTCTTTTCTTGTCACGCGAATATAATTTTTTTTTCAATACTAACAATATCAGAGAAGCAGTCGATACAAAAATGGAACTGTAAGCCGATAGAATACTAGTTAAATTTAGACTAGACAATGGTGGCATGGGACAGACTGGGGGCAGAATGCAGGAATCCACAAATAAAATGGATCGATATTTTAAGCGTTGCCCAGCCTCCCAGAGGATCCAACATGGACTCTGATCAAATTATCGTGTTGTGCTTCGAATGTACTGTCTTGTTCATTAGCTGAGAACATGTGTGCTATTATCAGGGCATAATGGGGAATTACTGCAATATCTAAAAGAACAATATTTGTATATAGATATATAAAAAAATTTGAAGCTTTTTCGAAAACTGCTCAAACGATTTCATTATAATTTGAAATGGAAGTGCACAAGGGGGTTAAATCAATGGAGCTGGGTCCCACGTCCATGAAAATTCGTTTTTCATATTTTCACTCATAATTTTGTTTAAAGAGTGCTATTTTATTTTAAATTTATTAATTTATATTTAATTTTTATTCACAGTGGATTAGATCAAGGCAAACGTACATTTCGGGGTTTATTTCAGAAGACCTCGGGGAAATACAAATTCTAATACAGTAAAGCAATAAAACATTGTTCAACGTGTTTCTATGTAAATCCCATAACTACACTTGAGCCGGGGCTCCCCGGTGACTAGTAGCTCCAGCTTAGACCGCGACCCGAGTAATACCTCGCCGACATTGTAATCTTAATATTAAGTAATTACTGCCGCATTTCGACCTACGTCGAATACGATAATCTTATTCATAATAATTGTTATTATCATAAATAAATACATAATTATCCAAACAAATACATACGTTATCCGTATAATTCAAATATTTTTAAAATACGATGTAGCTAAAATATGATTTTTAACACCAGACCCAGCCAAGTCACAGTAAATTGGCAATTTGTATAAAAAATCTCATCTCAAATTTGTCTCTAGGTATTATTTATGCCAAAAATAATAATCCGCAAATTGAACGCCAAAAATAAAATAAAAAAATATATTCCATTTTCTTAAACTTCCTCTCCCCTAAGTAATTAAGTTCGATGTTTTCCGGTTTAAAATTATCTTGATTGTAGATTAAGTAAAATGAAGCAACCGCCAATATTATAAAATGTAATAAGCGATTCGTGATGTTTATTTCACATTGTAACTGAAATTCTGTAACATCGGTGTGCATTTTGACATTGTTGAAAACGAATATCTATTGTTCAGGAGAATCGAATAAAGCTTCCGGAGGCAGGAGCGCGGGGCACGGGTCCGGTGTCGTTATTCCAAACGAGTAGTTTCTCTTGTTAGCGATATTTAGTCCTTTGTTTCTCAGACAAAAGAGAAAATTGTCTTATTAGATAAAGTGATTTGGGGTCCCGACTAGTTCACAAACACAAATTACATGAGTAAAGGCGCCGATCGCGAGCTGCGGAAGCCCGATTATGTGAGCTCGTCGCCGCTTGTGCGTCGATCACTTCCCAATCGCAATTTTATCTAACGACGAGCCAGACTCGTTTTCGAGGATACGATGTCTTTACTGGTGAGAAATACCATCGTTATTTTATTATGGCATCGCTCGGAACAGCGATCGAGATTCCTATTACGTTTACTACATCATCGTGCTACTACAGGTAGGGAATAACAGGAATCAGATAGCTTGTTTTCGTGAATGTTTGGCAGAAGGTTTTATGTTATTGTGTGATTTGTATTTTACTGTGCTTTAAGTGTAAATTTAGTTAAAAAATACAATTTTACGAACTTACGAAGTTTTCTTCAATATACCATATTTCTTCCTTCCAAAAATAAGGTCGAACCTTCGATACACAGGAAAATATTAATCAAATACCTTTCAATAATCACATGAAAGTGCAGAAAAGCCACAAGAATTTCAATTGTGGACATGTGTAGGTAATATACATTCCACGAAATAATTAGTTTCGATATGTGATAACTATTATACATATGGACATACATATATTATGTACTACCTCTAATAATACCGCAGAAGACATGACATGGTACCACAGTGACTGCCTAATTGGCTATACATTTGTATATTTGCTAATGTTATCTTTATTTGTATATTATATGTCAGATCAGCACTTTTTGTTTACAAACGATATTAATTATTGCAAAAATAAAACTTTTGATAAATGCCTTTTCATTATTACCTATACTATAGAAATACGATTAATAGAAGTTATGCGGATCTCTATGTATAAAACAATAAATAATACGGGGCTAATATTCAGTAAAACTGTATTTTTCAGCCGTGATGAGAATTTTCTCCGAGTTCAAAGACATAAATCGTGTTCTGTCTCAAAAGTGAGAGCCGAGCGCATTATATTAAAAATTTAATAATACGTAAATAAGTTAAGTCAGGTCACGAGATAGCAAAAGTTGAATAAATTCGAGCCCAGTTTCTATAAATTTTGTATTTTGTAGGTTTCCACACTTTTCAGTTCACCCCTGCCTGATTGAGTTAGGTACTATTTCTTATTGCCAGAAATTACATCGAAGATAATGAGTCTGATAGAGTCTTTATTTGTTTGTGAAAATAAACTAGCAAAATCTCGCCATACACAATCGCCGTGTCTGGTAAATAATAATATTTGTGCGATATATGTAATTAATACAGTTAGTAAAAAGCTCTGTCATCAAATATAAAGAAAATTACATTTAGTATATGCAGATGTGATTTTTTTTTAAAGAAATGCATACAAATTTATCATCACGTCTATCCCTTGCGAGGTTAACAGAGATAACTGTCTTGAAAAAACTGAAAGGGTTGTGAAATTACAAGAAGAGTTCCTAACTTCTTCCTTAGTCGTCTTTTACGGCAGTGTGTACGGAACCACACGAAATTGTTTGAGAGTACTTTATGGAAAATTTAACTTATATAAGATACCACTTGTTAACAAAATACAATAATGGGGACAGAATGTCCCACCTGAAATTACTGTGAAAATAGCTATTCACCCTCCGTCAGCCCGCAGCGGGAAAATGAGAAATGAAGGCGGCTGGACACGTTATTATGAGCACTCCATTAAACTTGTCGCAACTTTTGTATCACGGATGTGTAGCGGGTCCTGCCTCGCCAAAATATTCAATTGGCGTATCCTAGGGTTGGCCGCGAGCCAGCCGCCCCTGCATATTGATGTGCCAACTTTTACCGCCAACGCAGCTCATCGAAGCAAACTTAAACTGCCGACCTGCCAAACCGTAGCTTATGCGCTACTCGCATGACTTTAATGAGGTGTCTTACAGCTAACAATATGGTCCAAAGTAGGAATTATTGTAGAGGTGGTCGATGTTCACTGCTTAAAGAGAAATTGATTTTTATTAAAAACTTATCTTTTGAGACTACCTACCTCTATTCCTTTTTCTCTTACTTTTCATTGATTCTCCTCAACAAAATTTGCAATAACCAATATGCTTCTTTTAAATAATTATTTACCATTGTAGATTACTGCAAATAAAAATAACACTAGATTTTTCCTACACGGCGAGCATAATGATACTCACGTCTAAGAAAATAAGGTTGTGTATAATTAATATTCATATTTAAAGTATTTACGGAAAATGTTTTATCGTAAAATAAGTTTCTGTTCTCACTATAAATATATCTCTTAATAAATATTAGGTGTTTTACTACCTTCCTTTTACACAATAGTAAGCAAAGTAATGTGATGGCTATTGACGGAAAGTACGCTTTATTATTATGGCGCCATATAAAGTAAACTATCCGCTTCCTTAAATCGGAGGAAGATCGTCTCGGTTTGATGGATGGGCTTTGAACAATCTTCTGCGAACTTCGACGCACACAATGGGATGAACAGATTGGAAGATATACCTAATTATGTTGATACAGTATCAACAACATATTGACAATATCGCCACAATAACTGTCAGCTAATTGTTTTGTTTCCAATTCCAATTCGGGGTGCAATTCTTTATTGTAAATTTAGCCTGGACTATCAAACGTAGTTGTATTTAATTAGATATGATGAAAAATAAATTTCACCTTACCTTATTTTACCTTGTCTAAATAACCTACCAATAATCGATATACTTACGTATATTACAACTGTGATGCCTTTCTTCCTTTATTGAATTTCCATTATTTATTTACTCAATTAATAAGCAAATATTTACAGAAAAGTTAATTTACATATCTGTCTTATAAAAACGATGAATGAAATCGTTTTTCTTTCTATCAGGGAGATGAAAATCCAGACAAGAACAAAGAAACGTTTCAACATTTAAAAGCTTCGCTGACGTCTGCCAGCAATTATAATATCAAAAGAATCGCTTAGTATACCCTAGCTGATTTTTGTTGTGTTTATTAATTTATATAAAATTTTAAAATTCAATTCAGTCCAAAAATTTCTACGTAAAATTATTGTGACAAATATCAAATGGTACACAAAAAGGAACAAATTAAATTAATACAATAAAATGTGAAAATTTATGTATACAATTACTCTCTGTGGTTATTACTTTTCGCTAACAGGAATTTTCCGGGAAATTACCTACGGTTCACCGGCCGCGGCCGCCTCCAACTTTGTTATATTTCTCGTTACCAAAAGAGCGAAGAGTGGAAACTTTCCCGGTTCAACTCGTTTGCGAGGCCCGCGCTATCACGCCCCAGAGGCCTAACCTTTTTCTTATAGGCATCCTCTAATATGTGTGCAGCACTAACTTGAGATACTCAAACTACATGCTGCGGGTGCGTACATTATTGAATGGAGCATAGTAATTCATTTCTTATTGACATTGTCATTGCAGATATTGTTTGTATGTGAGAGACAGTATGTATATAGTCATAGTTTTTTCGCTATTATGAGATTTCAAACTCCGATAAAAAGAAGTGTGCATTTTAGAACTTTCAACTTTCTTTGAAAATACAAACAAAATTAGTCAAGTCTTTTGCATAATCTGCGAATTTCAGAAACAATTCCAAATATGATAATAATAATGAATATTGGGATATTGTTAAAACTCAAATTGATCTCCAAGCAACTGTGACGTGAGTGACGCGCTTTTGTGCGGTATAATGACTATTGTTACTATTCGATAAAATATCTTCTTACTAATGCTTTGGTATGATTGATTGCTTATCTTTCGAACTTGTTTTTCCATACTACATAAGTATAAATTCTGTATAGTATAAGCTTTGTAATGGCCAACTATAAACAAAAATTACAAGAACACACATACAGTCACGTCTACATCCCTTGCGGGATAGACAGAGCCAAGAGTCTTGAAAACTGATAAGCGACGTTCAGCTATTTGGCTTGCTGAAAAAATGAAGAGCATTTGGATTCATTTAATGTTTTATTTTTATTCATTGCTGTTTTTATTTATAATTAATCTGTAAAGTCCTCCTTTAGTGTCCTACATATCTACATGCTAAATTTCAAATTTCCCGACCAGGAACTTCTTAAGGCTGCATTGGATCTATCAGTGAAATAGTAAATTTCTCCTTTAATATAAATAATCCCTTCTTTTTGCAAGAAATTAAATAAAAAATTACATGATTGTGGTTAATGAGGCTAGCACTGTATATTGGAGTTGTTACATAAATAAAATCAATCCACAACGTCGCCACATAAAAAGGTCAAACCTAGGACAGGGATGGCGTTTTAAAATTTATGATACGTCGAACTGATCAATACGACGAATGAGGTTACTTGGATACAATTTGTATTCATATTATGAGATAAATAGAACTCAATATTTGTATTCGTATGAAGAAGTAAATCTTAAAATGTTCATAGATGAAGTTAAAATTTCTATTTATTTTTATAGAAACAACATATTTCACATTTTACCTGCGTATACACATTTGATACCTAGGTTTACATATTGAAAATATATCAAACTTAATAGTTGACTTAAGGCAACAAACTACAAATACAAGTAATTAAGATCATCAGTGTTACAACTTCATGTAGTGAATTTGCTTCCATTAATATGTCAGGAGCCCCTTAATGAATCGGCCGTACGCATATGAATATTCAACAAGGCTTACATTGCTAGATGAAGCTTCAAAGGTTTATCTGTAGGCATTAAGTCCCGAAAGCGCATTTATTAATAAACCAGTTCTAGATCTATGTAATGTGCCAATATAGGTCAACATTCTTTTCATATTCATTGCTTATACTACAGGTCTACCTGTGAAAATATATCTATCATTTGACTGTTTTATTTTAAACAGTACCGCCTTTACTCATTTTTATTTTCAACATAAAACAAAATATTTCTGGCATAACTTTGAACAAAAATCCGAAAAGCAATCTCAACAAGCAAAGAAATAAAACGAAAAGTTTGGTTTATTATTTGTTCAAATTAAAAGCTGATTGATAAATGATAAATTGGAAAATATTGCGGGCAAAATATTTGTCTTATGTATTATAAAAATATAAATAAGTTTATTTTAAAGTAATCACATTTCTAATGCAGCAGCTGTAAATAGGAATTAAAATTAAAATATCTCACAAATCAACATACCTACGCAACGCACAGCCGGAACTACTGAGCACAAAATTTGAAATTTGGTAAAAATGTTCCTTAGGGACTGTAGAGGTGCACTAAGAGAGGATTATAAGAAATTCCCAAGGGAACGGGGATTTTAGGGCTTTATTCTTTTACGTAGGCAGATGCGCAGGCGTCCTCTAGTGAAATCACATTTTAATATCATGAAGCTTTGAATATATATTTTAATAAAACTAGATATTGACTGAGTATTTAGGTTAAAACTTAAAAGCATCTTTTAACTAATCGGCAAAAAACATATAAGTACTTACTTACATATTTTACATATACATATATACACCAAGACCTCTTATTTTTTTAGATATAGCATAAAACTATCTCGTGTACCTAATGATAAAGAACACATTAACGAAGAAACTACAAATCCAAAGATTGCGTAGGTACTTTCCGAAAACTAACCAAACAAAAATAGTTGGAACAAATGACCACGAATTACTGTAAGAACTAAGAAGTTGGTTTTGAACAAAAAAAATGCGATTGGGGCAACAAATTGCGTAAACAAGGGATTTCAGCCATTTTATTTGAAAAGTTGGAATGATGGCGGTTTACTGCCTACAAACATCTCAGACTCAACTTACCATACCATGAAAGTGATAGGAGCTCATAGTGGTCTGTGTAGGGTTTCACTGGAAAACTTGAGGTTGTTTATTGAAGAGAGATTGAGATCAAGAACAAGAGAGAGAGAGAGAGTGATACATTACCTAATCTTTCTACTTCAGCAGTGCAATATTTTACACACGAGAAGTTACCGAGTGGTCAGATATGACCAACAGTTGCTATTTTAGATATAGATCGTAATAATCTAGTCAAAATAAATCCTACATTCGTTAAATAAAAATGTTTTACAAAGATTATAAGGTACCTCACATAAATATTACAATACTCTTAAATATTGATGGGTTAGTATTATAAATTTTTGCAAAGCATTTTTTGTTTACTTTGCCTAAAGAACATTCCAAAACATGTACTAAAAACAGATCGTCTAAACGAAAATGGCTCTTTTAATCTATCTATCCAATCAATAGAGTCAGATAAGATTGTCCCGTCATTATTGCAGAGTAATTAATCTTTGTCTTTGTTGCCTCCGTTTGCAGATCTGTCGGCGGCCGATATAGACAGCTGTCATTCTGAACCAAGTCACATAATAAGGTGATCGCAGAATATACAAATAACATTTGTTGTACCGATGTTTGTATCCACTGTAACTTCATATTCAGGTGATTTGTTTTACAGTTATTTCTGATCCGATTTCCGACCATGTACTAATGACTATTTTCGAAGTTATGCATTTACGGTGAGGGATAACATCGCGAGTAAAGCTACACATTCAGTCAACTAGATGTGTAACCATGATCGATCCATAACCCATGTTGAAAGTGGAACCCAAGAACCCAGAGTGAAAAGGATGTACCTAACCGGAATTGAAGCCAGAAGGAAGAAGATTTGTCAGAATACGAGTATAAAAATGACAAATCTGTACTATTGTCATTTTGAGTCGCGGTATACTTTGCTTTATGATCTTATCTGGGAACTTCATAAAACATTCACTAAAGTTTAGAACAATGCGGATTGAAAATGTACGACCGGATGAATTCTTTACCCGCGTGTTTTGGCGAACCAATTTAGCGTACAACAGTTCATTTCAATTACAAAAAGATGCCTTTAATAAGTAAAATTATCTCCCAGAGCAAAAACTTAATAGTTACTATTTTCCGTGGAATTTTTGGATAAGTACAATACTAGATGTAATCTGAATATGAGGTAATCTGTTCATGACAGATAAGAGTAACTTTAACACAGGAAGACCTAAAATTCAATTTATTTGTTAGTTTGATGAATCCCACATGTTTGACCTATTTTATTTCACCAAATTGTATCGAATATTTTAAACTTTCTTTGTTTAGGTATTATTTATACATACATACATAAAATCACGCCTCTTTCCCGGAGGGGTAGGCAGAGACTACCTCTTTCCACTTGCCACGATCTCTGCATACTTCCTTCGCTTCGGTTTCGTGTACTTTTGACCTGACCCTTTAGCAAGACGTCCTTAATTTGATCAAGATACATTCGTCTAGGTCTTCCCACTCCGACCTTTCCCTCCACACTCTCCTTGTATATCTGCTTAGTCAACCTGCTTTCATTCATCCTCTCCACATGACCAAACCATATTACCATACCCTTTTCTATTCCTGTAACTACATCTTCTTTCACATCACAACATTCCCTTATGACGCTGTTCCTTATCCGGTCACTCAATTTCACACCCATCATACTCGGTATTATTTATTTCAGTAGTATATTTATTATTATTGCATGTGTATGTACATATGTTTTTTTATAATTTTGTATATAATTTCTGCGCCGAAACTGAAAACTTCCCTACTTGTGAAAGAAATAACCATTGCCTAGACCGTCATTACAAAATACAACTTTTGTGAATATTTTTTTTTTATAAAACATCATATTTATTATTAAGGATGTAAGCGAACTGATACTTTTACTCTAACCAGGCTGAATTTCCAGCTTAGTGGGCCTCACTTAATAATACCCACCTCTAAATTTTCCCAGCGAATATCAACACGACTATCGAGTGGCTCAGTCGTATATCTCTTTGTTGCGAGATTAAAGAGGCGATGGCGTGGTCCAGCGCCATCTATCTCCGTTAATGCTGTTTCGATGCCAGCGCTTGCAGCACTTACGACAGAAACCCTAGCAAAATAGATATTTGATGGAAAATAGTTCTCCGTAATTATTTTCGCTTATTCATCATTCACAGAATGGCAAAGCTTGGCTTGCTATATTGCTCCCGAAAAAAGTTCTTGTTTATTATTAAGCTGTTAATTTTCATTAATCTTCTGTTAGCTAGTGGCTGATTACAAGGAAACAATTGAAAGATATTCCTTAGATATTTAGATTCAGTATAGAGCTAACGTCTCTATCCTACTACTATTATAAAGGCGAAAGTTTGTATGGATGTTTGTTACTCTTTCACGCAAAAACTACTGAACCGATTACCATGAAATTTGGTATGTAGGTAGCTGAAGACCCAGAATAACACATAGGCTACTTTTTATCCCAGAGTTCCCGCGGGATTGATAGGGTTTCCATGCGGACGAAGTCGCGGGCGGCCTCTAGTCAATCATAAATAGCAAAATGTCTTTAAAAAGAAAACTCAATACAATTGATTGAACAAATTGAGAAATATTGGATTATCCCTCATTTTATCTAAAAGATATTGAAGCTTACTAATTAAAAGCGTTTTAAGTTAATAAAATATAAATAAACTAGGAAGCTGATATTAATTTCAGTATCGCATAAAAGGGCCATATCTCCCGTGCATGATATATTTTTCTCTTGTTGAAAAGAAACTTCAAAGTTTGAACATATTTCTTGGAAGTGAGTGTGCTTTACATGTGCAGGCAATTTTATTTGAAATAACTTTCTATTGCAGATACTTTCATTACTTTGTTACTATTAATAATTCTGTGCTTTCGTGAAAGTGTAAACCAATGTGTTGATTGGACGTTTATCTTAATATTAATTAACGTGAATACACAAACGCCATTGTTTAGTATAAGTAAAGGGTAGGAATAAATGTAATTTCGATATATGGAGTAATCGTATTCTCTTTCAGCTGTACCATATTCCTTAAATAATAATATAAGAATCGGGGACTTTTTATAAATATGAAATGTGTATTTTTATGGGTCACATTTTATTTTTTCATTTGACATATACATACACGTCATTTGAAAAGAATAAACACACATCAACATCATTCATAAATTATAACTTATTAACACTTATTTTTAACTTAAAACTACTCAGTACCATCCATCTTCTACGACGTAAGTGCTGGGATAACTGTCGTAGTCGTAGCTCCTGGAACAAAAAAATACAAAAAGTATAGTATGGCATACAATAATCAACATACACACATATACAACATATATACATATGGCATGCAACCGTATAGGCGGATTAATTGGGTTCCTATTCATAGTTTACTTATCGACTATTTTACTATTTTCCATGAAGGCAAACTTTCGCATACACTATAAAGGTTAACTATATCAGTATATGGCAATCAAGAAAGATTGTAAAATCTCAATTACTATCAAGCTTTCTAGATGAAAACTGATTTTCTAGGCTTTACAATTAAAACTTACTTGTATCCTCCATAACTGGAGTATCCTCCGCTGTAGTAGCCACCGTAGCTTCTGCCGTGGAGAGCTGAGGCAGCGAGACCACCACCGATGACTCCAGCGCCGATAGCCTTGGCCCCAATAAGACCAGCACCCAGGGCTCCAGCGCCCAACGCACCAGCTCCAATGATGCCCGCTCCTACCACGCCGGCACCAAGAAGACTCGCTCCTGAAAATTTTAAAGGGTTACATTTAAAACATTGGTGTGTCGTGTTATTCCCGAATCTATATCTTTTTCTCGTGGATTTCTCAAGAGCATGAATAAGTGCTTTCTCCTAATGCTATCAGGGTAAGGATCCTCCGGTTATGGTTAACAGGATTACGGAGATCCATTCGTTAATTCTGAATTACCCTCTTCCTGAATTGTAAACCCAACAATATCGTGGTAGGTAATAGTCACCGGGCCCGTCTTCAGCGAGAATGCACACGGGACTAACGCCATCGCTAGGATAAGGATATTTTATTTAGAAAGAAGATCTGAACGTTGAAATTAAAATACAAATATAATAATATATATTTTCTTGTAATACTAATTCCACATATTTGAAAATTGTTTGAGCTAAATATTAGACAGTTTTATAGTGTTTATTTATAGTTTAGCAACACGGATGGTTTTTCCTACAAAAAGTTTGACGTCACAATCCAAATATTAGATCCGGTCAGACATTAATAAATTTAATGATATGAAACTTGATCCATAAGCGTTTACATACCTATCTCGTTTTATTTACAGTCGTGATTCCGACAAAGTTCATAATGAAACTGGTTTCTTAGCTTAATGTATTAATTACTGCGGTAAAAATAAACGAAAGGGTTAGGGAAAGAAAATAACATCCGGGGTATGGGCAAAATAATCAATCCTTGCAGTTTTCTTGGCGCACACAACTATTGTAAGCATTCACATAAAGTAAGTAGAATAATAATTCATGGATCCCATAGGACTGAAAGTTGGTACATATTCCTTGGAGGTGAAATCATTAATCGTGATATAAATACTTAATATACGCGTAGATCATATTAATACTTACTTCCTACATTACGTATATTATATGTTTATTTCTACCAACTCCATTGGGATCTCTGATTTGAAGTTTGGTTACTTGTTTGTAATACAGCTACTACAGATAGAATGAAATATATATTAGGATAAACTTTTTTAATATCGAATCAAAATATTTAGGTACATATTTCACCAAATTTCTGTTCTTATTTCATTCATTCTCGGAACGTAAAAGATATTCGTTATAGGTATGAAAATAAATATTCAGAGTTTATATGGCTGGTTATCATACAAATTAGTAGACTGACTGACATATATGAAGGATTTACTCTTTAAAAAAAAAATTCTTCAAATCTAGGAAATTTAAAAATATAAAACTTCTGTAAAATTCATTCCACTAATTATTTCCCGTTTTTTATGTTAATTTTTAACATGAATATGAGACGCTCGTCCTAAATTATTATGAAATTGCACTACCCATATAAAAAATTATTATTTTGAAACTGCAACTCAGCAAATTTTCATTAAAATAATTTTGGATTATTATTTATGGGTATTATTAAAAAGGAATTTGTGTCAAAAACGAAAGAAAACTATACATATTTATTATTTTCCATCAGGTAACCCCATATACTAAGCCTTTGATATTTAAAACTTACCTAATAAATGCCTTTTCTGCCTATTTTGTGAAGGTTCCAACACAACGACTTGTCTGAGCTCCTGGGGCTGAAGCACAGTCAACAATGGACCATGGTCAGCTGCCAGGGACACGGCGCAGGCCACCAACACGCCGACGATGACTGGGAACACCTTCATGATGATTCTGAAATTTTCAGTTCAGTTTGCATTGATATATACGTATTTATTGATATCTATATATAAAACTGTGACCGATTGACAACACACAATACAAACCGCTGGGTCTAAAGATTTGTAATTCGGCATTCGGGTTCCTTTTGTGGTCTACAGGTCACCCAGAAACACGGGGACGGGATTTTTCTAATAAGCAGGCATAAATCTTTGGCTTTTAAAACAACTTTCCCCTTAATTAACTATAAAATTTAAATAAAAAAATTATGAATAAGACAATGCGATCACATATAAATATCATTATTTTATAAAATCAATTTAAAATTAAACCTGCCCATTACTGTAAGTATTTTTAACATAAAAAAAACAATTTGTAAAGCTTTTCTAAGCTGTAATGAAAAGGCTCTTTTAATCAGTCTTCTAAAGGTAATTGTTCAATATTTTTTAATTACACGACTTTGACTTTAAACTAGTTCGTTAGTTGGCTTCTATTTAAGTTTTAAAATAGAATTAAAATGAAATCCGTATAAAATTCAATTAATCCTCAAAATTGTGTATTCGTTTTTTATCCTCAGTGTTTGGCTTCAAAGTCACCTTGGCTCTATTAAATGTTAAAATTATACAAACTATGAAATGAATTAATAAAATTGAACGGTCGGCTGTTAGCTGGCATAACTTTAATTGTTTGGGTTCATGCACTACTTCGCAGGGAGTTGTTCCATCTTATCCGCTTTTTAGACTTGCCAATAACCATAGAACTTTTCGTTTTAAATACTATCTATATAGAGAAATTTTAAGAAAAGTATTTCTGAATTACAATTACCTATACAAAATTAATTCCAATTCAATGTGAAATTGTAAAAAAAAATATCGCAATTATTTCATATTATGTTCTTATTGCCTTCCTATTAAAAATGAACCTTCAATAAGAATTTAATATTATTTAAATATACTTTCGATTAAAAGTATGTTTTCTAATTACACAATAAATTTTATAAAATCGTTTGCCGCCAATATTGAACACGATACAGACCTGTTTAATTAATATGTTGAAAACTGACAACCTATGAACCGGCACAACAAGCACTGGTCAGGGAGGTCCTTCTCATGTCTTTTATAGGTCGACTACAATACTCACACTATGACATACTTTACGAGCATATCACCTGAATGTCGTTGCCCCGCGGAAGATATGTCACCTCCCCACTATGCTATATTACGCACATAATAATAGGCCGAGTAGTTTCAGGTGTTCAATATTCATTAGCCGTTATTACAAACATGAAATTGTTGATGAGCATAGTTAGCGAACTCGGAACTTAGACGTGGAAATTCCACAGTGTAATAACTGATAACTAAAAGACAGAGCGCACTTGTAACTTATATAGCGCAGAGTTCCTCAACTCATCATCTGTGGAATGGTCTACACTAATGTTACTAAGAAGAGAGATTTGCTCGTTTGTAATGAATAAATTCTGAAACTTTTAATCTTACACTATCTAGGTTTCTAGATTATACTTGAAATATGCAAGCATAGCCTTGACTTACTAACGTTAATGACAGGTTTAATACATTTATCTTTATAAGTTTTGATCAAAGAGTAACGTAAGAATTTCTTGCTATATTGATTGGCCTTAATGGAAATACGTATCTGACATAAGCTTAAATAATTCTATGCTTGCTTGTATACCGTTTTTTGTAAAAATTCGTTGTCCTTTTTCCCATCCTGAGATACAGTACCCTATGCTTTACAGAAGGCTACAAACCTACTCACATTCTTTTTCATAATTATGCGGAAGTCTGGACATTTCATCAGTAACTGACCTGCTAATGTGGCAAAATAAATGCATTAACCTTCAAGTATATTTTTTTACTTCCGTTGATGGGGCCTCCAACTCAAATATATCATTCGATCAATCATAATCGTAGTGTAGATTAATATGAATCAAGTTTAAGCAAATTAAATTTTTATTTTTAAAATAACTAGCGTTAAAATAAAAATACGCATTAAGACATTTGTTACAAATGTACAACACGGGTGTACTCGTACATACAAAGAAATGTCAAACAATTAATCAAGCAGTTACTGACAAGTAAAATTTGGCTAATATTAAGAACTATCGAAGGTTATCTGAGATAATCAGTTGTTAAAATAAGTATAAAAAGGTAAACTCAGACTTGGCTAGCCACGACTATTTCTTGAGTTATGCAATCAATTTCTGACATATCCGATGATGATATCATTGGAATTTGATATATTCTTACCTACCAATCCCAACATTTACTTATACGACATTTTTCTAGGTAATTAAGCAGCAAAAATTCTCAAAATGTACGAGTATTTGTGTTGTCATATAATCAAATACGAATCTACTCAGAAGAAGTACTTACTTGATTCCATAGCAACAATTTCAATAAATTGTTTAATGAACTGATAAAAAGGTAACAAAATATAAGCACTCCTTCTCATTATGGCACACTTCTTCGTCGAAATGTTTTAATTTTCTAGTTAAAAATACTTCTATATAGCGCATCATATTCTAGTGCACGCATAGGAAGTTCATTTTAATAACTTATTCTGACTTTACGTAAAGTCTGAATGTAGAACTAAATAAGAAGTTAATTAACACTAATCAAAGATTGTTATTGACATAACATATCTATAAAATTATTACTCTTTTTACATATCTTTTTAAGTTCAAATATGTAATTTTTTTCAGGATTTTAATTTACTTATGTTAAGCTTTTCTCGGTTTCGTGTTGAAAAGATGTGTGATGATGATGCCGCATCTTTCCTCACGTAATTTTCTCATAACGTGGAGATCCGAGGTGAATGGCCTATCATGCCAACAAGGTTTTGCGACATACATGCAGTAGGGTTGACATTCCATTATCAGCTTTTATTTCCCTTTTTGACAGACCACTACATAAGAAAAATTCAAATGCAACTTCGGTATCTCTCTCGGATCTTATAAATTAAAAAAAATATATGTTAAACGGTTTTCTAAAAAGGATGTAGATTATGTACAAAAAGCCAAAAAATAATTCACTAAGTCAGTATATATACATATATTGATTAGAGATAAAGTTTGGTGCGGTCTGGTACCAAGAACTATGCGAATTATTTTGTGGCTTTTAGTAGGTACATTAACTACATCATTTTAATGAAACGGTTTAACGTGAAAACATTTCAGTACTTCATTTATTTAAAAAAAATTTAACCTACTTCAAAAAAAGCAGGAGGTTTCTCAATTCGACTGTATATATTTTTTGTATTTTTTGTTGTGAGCTCTATTCTTATAATCAAGCCACGGCTAGATAGTTATGACGTATTATGTAATTCATCTACCATCTTGTAGCGGCCGCCATCATAAAAAATTTACTAAGTATATTTTATTATCACCAAAACTACGAAGTAACATAATAATAATAGAATAATACAATATATGCACTTAGTGTATATCAAAAATCAGATCTATTTTTCACCACACAAACAATTCTAATTACTAAATTTGACAATTTCTTGATCAAATCAGGGACATCGTGTACGTTTTCTCAGCATGGTGAAATTAAGTTGAATTCCATAAAAATATATAGCAAAAAGTGATATTTTTTTTATATTTTCCCATGCTAACAACGATCAGATGATCGGTCATCAAACGCCGGCTGATCAAACCTACTTTTCGTCCGACAATGCTGGGAAAAATTCCTTCGCATATAAAATTCCACCCTGTATAGAAATGATAAACACAAAAAAATGCGGTACTTACATAGATTCTTCGTATTTCTAAAGAACTCTTCAAAGGAGAAATCATAAAAATAAGAAGGTTACCAACAAAAATAAAATAATTCAAAAGATAAACCTTACAGACAACCCTGACTGTTGTTTTAATGTATGACCAAAATTACTCGTATTCATATATACTTGCTGCTGACAGCTTCCACGCTTGTCTCATTGATCAGCGCGGCTTAAGGTCATACGTGTAGGTATTTATTGGGTTTTTTTTTCTTTTACTTATTGGGCTCTTAGACGACCTGTATACTATGTCAAGTCATATTGACACCATGGATTGGATATACTTAAACTTTTTCTTTAAAAGCACATGATAAGGATATCATAGTATTAAATTGTACACAACTCATACAATATTCATATTGCTACATTTGTTTGTAAAACAACAACAAGTTTTATTGGCAGTGCTGTGTACTTACTTACGGTTTTAATATTCATCATAACTTATAGAATATCCATACTTAATCGTAACGTTCGTGTAAATAAGACAATCTTTAATTTATATTTCTTCTTTCAATTTTACCGCTTCGCTTGATACCTCTGCGCCAGTGCCAGAAGCAATAACAGTAATATTGGTCTTTTTAAACTCATATATCCCAAAGATCTGATATACTATATTAAAAAACTAAAACAACAAAACTATATAAATATGATAAATGTCAAATTGTTTGTCAAAAACAAATCAGGTTGTAGGTAACGGAAAGTCTAGGAAGATGATTATAGTTAGAAGTATCAACATGGACACACACGGTGCCGCCGTTATAATAGTCTTCTTTTCCTTTGCGTTTTCCTACGTCACGTAGGGTCGGCTCTTCTTATATTTCTGCGCCATGACATTCTCTCTAGTGATGTCGGGTCGATTAAATTTTCATTTTGTACAAGATTTCATACTGGTGTGTAGGGAGGGCTCTCTTTTTCTCTGCAGGCTCAAGGCGGTCTTCACACCTTGGCTCATGACATGACCATACCACTTGATACGGCTTACCTATAATATATAATAGTAAAGCATGAAAGATAAAGCTATTATGTCATCGGTGTTATATATTCTTCTACTAGCGTTAATCGCGGTTTCATTCTATTTCCTCTTGAGGGTAGCCCAGGGTGCGCATTTTGACCATGGTCCTGGATTGAGTAAGTCAAATTTTTACACGAAGCTACTCCCATCTGACCTCCGCAACCGGAGCATGAGAACCTTACTCATAATGGATCATGGCAAAAGCTGCACTAAATGAAAGTGCCTATTCCCTTAGTCGCCTTTTATGACATCCACGGGCCATGTTTTGTCTATATGTGAATGTATATCTAATCTATCTACGGCAATTAATCGTCATTTTAACACACCAAAGGTACTTAGTTACTTTTATAATATTAATTTAAAATAATAATAGATTTTGTAAAATTTATTATATTTGTATCGCAAAACCTTACTAAACAGATTTGGATGAAACTTTACAGCATTATAAGTATAAATGCTAATAATATGCCCTGACCGGGATTCGAACCCGAATCCCGGTCAGGACATGTATGTATCAGAATAATAGTTACATCGACTATAATTAACGAATCATTGATCAAGCTAGAGATTTCAAATCGGGCATGTTTAGGTTCTAATGTCCAGGTTTCTAACACCAAGACTAAATACAAGGCTTGCTAAGAGAATTTCGGAAATTCCCACAGGAAAGGAAATTAGCAGGCTTTTCAAGGGCGACGGGTATCTTCGAGAAAATTTACTGTCCAAAGTTCATATTTCTATCCAAGATATGTGTGGAATAACTTGATGAATCATTCGACCAGTTTACACATGAAATTAAGGATATGCTAATCATATGACTTTGCAATTTTATATCTTTTCTAAATGTCTGCTTGTGTTAGTTATTCAAGGTGAGACGGTCAAAAAATCAGGTTTCCCCTGCTAAAAAGTTTGCAACATTCACATCAGCAATATTTCGTTCTAGATCCTTGCATGATAGAGTCTAAATATAACTGAAAGTGGCTAACTCTCTTTGCGAATGAAAGAGAACTTTCTCCTTTTATTTTATAAACAAGTATGTGTCGGTACACAAATACATATGTTTTGTATCCATTCAGATTGTAGTTCAATAATGCTTATACCCCTGCAAAGGTTGCAGAGGTCAGACGGGAGTCGCTTTGTGTAAAAACCGAACTCCGGGAATCATGGTCAAAAGACACCTTCCTCTCAAGAGACATAAGACATAATTCAATCGTGTGCGACATTCCATATTCATGAGCAATTAATAAAAAATAATTAAACCTGCAAAAACAGTAATCTAATAACGCCTATCGTTACATTTGCAGCCGACAAACAATTAGTATTCACAAGAATTCTACATTTTGATACAGAATTTCCAATTAAAACTTAACTGGCGCATATTGCATTTTTTTACGTGAGGAAAAATTAAACGACGACGACCTATTAATATTGTCATTTTTAACATCATACACATCATGTTTATATTTTAAATGTCTTTCTTATAGACGCAATAAAACTTGGGTCCCCTCGTGTGAAGTATTTTCGGAAAACAACGTTTGTTGAAATACTAATGAATGAATATACGTTTTTTTTTCAGTCTGAAGAAGTCTTTTGTTTAATAAATTTTGACAAAATACTCGTAAGAATATAGTGAGACAGAAATCAGCGGTAGTAAAACTGCTTTATCACAAAGGTTTCAATAAAAAAATAAGTTCTCGCAATGATACCGCTGAATGTGACCTTTAAGTTTATAAGAGTCTGTCGGCTCTGTCTACCGGGTAAAGGATAAATACCTACGGGATACAAAAATAGATTTATTATTTTGCCATAACAATCACAACAGACATGAAGACAACATGAAGGGAGATTGAAAATTTTGTTTTTACCCAAACAAGACGATGAGATAAAATTTAATTTTATTAGTGCAGATTTTAACATCGTGTCGTTGAGTTTTGACGAAATATTGCATAAATATTTATAGTAACGTGACATAGAAACTGAACATTATTAATTGGTCATTATAAGAAGACGTATTTCATATTAGTTTGATGTGTTACCAAATTTACACAGCTCACCTTGAAATCAAGTCAAACTTTCTACATCAGTGCACAGAAATGTCAATAACACCATATTTCTGCGGTTTAGTATAATTAAAGTATAGAATAAAATTAATAATTGCTATTATTAAATATATTGATTTAGAGTTGTATTATCCTATCCGGGAAACCACACGGCAACTTCTTACAATGTTATTGCTAAGCAAACAATACTAGATTCTGGTATAGTGGACGTTCAAGACCATCTGATCTTCTGAGAATCTTGCGAAATGTTCACATTGTCCACTGTATTTCCCAATGTTTAATTTATCAATATTTCTTCTCCTTGGATTGAAATTGTATTTAATTAAATATTTACTTCGTAGAAACTATTAGTAGGTAGGTACATTATAACTCAGTGCAAAAATGACAATTTTGAAAAAAAAAAACTCCCACAAACTTGAGCTCTTTCATACAATTATTAAGTGATGTTCGAGATATCCCATAATAATGAATTTTTGAATTTGTATTAGACGAATGAGTACAGATGGTCAAAAACTATGGATATTAAAAGTTAAATAAAACAAACACACGATTAAATAAATCGTTTAATTAACAACTGAACGAAATCGTAGTCCTAAGACATGTTTTTACTTGATGACAGTCAACATTTCATAAGTATCTACAATTAAACTGACCTCCTTAATTAATTATTTAATATTTACATATTCTTATACTACCGAAGTATTCAATTAAAAGGTAACAGAAAAACATAGTTTATCCTATTGCTACAGGTACATTTCAAATTAATAAAATGGCACAGACCGAATAACATTTTGCATCTGGTTGCAAAAAGTAAGAAAAAATAAAATACTTACTTAATTTTACATGCATTATATTAGCCTCACATGTAATATATTCTTTCTCTGTTCATGTAAGATATGCGAAGATAAACGAGAACGCAAATTATATAGAAAAAAAAAAAATACGATTCATCCGCAAAATATCAAAAAATGTGTAAAGTATAGGCATTTATATTAAGCTCTACTCTAGGCATGAAAAATAGGTACAAATGCCTGTTACCTTATTTAGCGACAGTAAAAATGGGATTTGACATACAGTGCATTCCTATTAGTCTAAAAATGAACACTTATGTCTAAATGTACAAAGGTGTCGTCTCCTCTTGACATCTCGTAGTTTTCGTCGACATCAAGGCTTGGAAGTCTGACGCCTTCTCAGTAACCAAATCTGTAAAATTAAACCGAAGTCTTTGTTTACATGTCATATTTACGATCGTTATACTAGTAGTAAATGTTTGTAGACGACGCTGTTATAACATTTTTAAAGCCGCGACATTTAAGCTCGGAGTATTGTTGACGCAAAAGCATGAGGAATTAAGTTCTTGCGTCATCACATTCACTTATCAAATTTAAGAACCAGTATCGATTATTTAAACTAGTTATAAGTATTTCAAATCTTATAATAAAATATTTTTCCTCTGCAAAGGACAGCATTCCAGAGACTTGGTTTTGCCCATGTTGATTCGGTTTTTACCTATGTGTTAGAAGTTCTAAATCAATATTTAAAGAAATCGATCATAAAGTTACCCAACTATTAGTAAGCCACTCCAATGTTATTGAAACACTGTACCACCACCAAATTTATTTCGTAATGCGAAGTGAGTAAGCCTTGTAAAGATCATCTTGACCCATGCTTGTATGATTAGATGATTACATCCCATCCTATAAGTGTTAACTTTAATGTTTGAATTAACTTAGAATAAGTATTCTTTCATTTCAGATCGGATTTGTTTTTTCTTTTTCACTAATTGTATTAGGTAAATCGTACACCACAATCAACAGAAAAAAAATATAGGTAAATGTCTTTATATTTGTAATATATTTTATATGTTTTACTTAAGAACCTAAATTTTTTTAGTACTAATATTAATCAAAGAGAGAGATATACGAGTATATTGATATTGTTTAGAGTATATTGACATCATTGCGTGGGTTTATCCAAGATGATTTAAATGAGTGATAAATCTCACTAAAATAACCACGAACACATATTTTGATCACAAATAAATTCACTTTAAATTATTTGTAAGTCACTTTATATTCGTTCAAGTTTGTTGAATATTTCATAATAATTATAGAATACATAATATGAACCCTTATCCTAAGAGCATTGTGAAAACCTTAAAAAATCTGTTTAATAGCGCAGATAATATTTTACTTACTTCGTTTACTTAACTAGAATAATTTATAACCTAAGATCAATTATCTATTATCATGGAAATTGAAAGTATGTACTTACATACTAAACAATAGTCATTATTAAAAATATTTCAATTATAAGTACCAACGCAACGCAACGCAAATTATAACGCAGATAGTAGGTTTTTGAAAACCACTCCTAAACTTAGTCTATTTATTGGAACTTATTCCTACTACCTACCTTTTGTACAATAACGTAAAACCTGCAAGTGCTACCTTTGACAAGTTATCGTGTATAGTCCAGTACTGCAATTCATGAAGCATGTAATAGTAAACTCGTTTTTCCTTACAAAAAAGTAGCATATAATTATTTTTATCGATTTATTTACTGGTTTTACATGCGCTTTGTTATTCTATCTTGTGTAACAAGGATCCTTAGAAAATCAAGCAGTCCGTGACGAATTACATCATAAGTTCAAACCTGTTTGATTCTTACTAGAGAAGCAGAAAAAGAAATAATATGCTACACCACAAACTCAATTATATTATTTTGTACCTTACAAAATAATAGTAAGAAATCTTATTTACATTCCAACAATTCCAGACCAAAGTGTACAATTCTGAAAAGTATACGTAGACTCACCGGTGGACCTCCAAGCCCCATGTCGGGTGGATAGGGTGGCTGCAAACATCCAAACGATCAACATTCATAAGTTTTACCCTCTTTATGTATAAGCATATTAAAATAAAATTTAATATTTGTGTATCTCTTTTTACATTTATATATAACTTTGTCTACACGGGAATCAATGAACTTGGCAATTTCTGTGGTACCTATCTCTAATAAACCGTCTGTCATAAGTATCGAATACGCGATATTCAAATCGCTGACCTCTATCACCAAAAGGTCGTCTTAACAATGATAAGTTATTGCATGATAGACGCCGCAAATGTCCTCGATTATTAGTTGGATTAAAATGGCGCAAACGGAAAGTTACATAAGGTGTCTCTTTGCCGTCGATGGATTTGAAATTGTGTTTAAAAAGTGTGAAAGTTAGTGATGGATGTATGTATTTGTTAGAACAGTTAACCTTTACCCATGGCTTAAGTGGACCTCGTGTTGTACTGACTTAGGTTTGGATTTGAGAACGATCGCGCCCACTGCCGCTGCTTTGGCTGCTTTCAGCCCCAAAGCACCTGGAAATAAGTTGAAATTCAATTAAAAATCTTTTCAAACTTGTTCTGTACACAGAACTTCGGCATAAACAAGTTAATCCTAGTGGCAGGGCGCCAAAAACGTTGGCAGCATTTCCTCGATAGATTGCGATACTTATCCTTTGAGTGAGCAGAGAGCCAACAGTAGTGTCACAGACAAGGGAGGTGGATTTTGAAAGTTACCAAGCTGGATGAACAAATTACTGGACGAAGAATTATTATTCACTTATTTATCCCTGTTGCTATACAGTTTTAGTGCATTGGCGCATGACATAAAATATAGCCTCATGAAACTCTAATTTCTTTACACAAGGTGCGTATAAAGTATTCATAAGTATATACTTATTTATCTACCCAATTTTCTGCTAAGTGAACAGTTGCATTTCAATTAATCATTAAATTTTTGCTGCATTTAAGTTTAACGCTCTTTTATATTTTATAGTTCCAAATTTTATTACTTGGGTAAGTATGAATTGGGTAAGTATAAGTCTTTTGAATAAAAAGTATTATTCTTCTAGAAAAGTGCCTCTTATTTCACCGCTTAACTGTCACCGTAAGTTATCAGCGATAGTTTCGAAAAGAAGATAAAAAGAAGCCCATGAAGACCATGGGTGTTTTTTTCTTGAATGCCTTAATTTATTTAAAATATGCTATGACCTAAATAAAACAGGAAAAGTAAATATTATTTTATAAAACCACACCACAATCAGCAAGAAAATTCAAGAAATTATTCGAAATGCTGGCTTACGAACTAGCACTTTAGCGTTTTTAAATTCCTAGCACGCTTCGAAGATTGAACGAACATGTTCCCAACACTTTTTAACATGCAAACACTAAATGTTCCCACACAAAGCAGCCACATGACTGCTTCTCACATGTTTCCACTATTTCTGCACTACGTTGAGCTGCGGGCCATTGAATCGAGTCGCGGTCTTGGAATATTGAACACTATCTCACATTTTCTTAACAAAAGGGGTTTTACAGTTTTATCATTTATTTTACCATCATATATTTTGTTTAAATTAACGTTCGTGGTTCTTTGTTCTTATTCGTATCAACCTAAATATATAGATTTAATAAAAAATCTTGTTTTCTTCTAGGGTTCGTATTAAAATTTGGACTTAATAGTTTGGTCCCCGCGAACTTGCATTGCGTTTAGCCTATGTTTGTCTGATTTGCTATCCAGCAAAAGTAGTATTTTTTTTTTATTACTTTCAGGTAAAGACGTTACTATATATACAATTTACATAGATTGTATCATAACTAAACAAGAATGAGGTGTGGCGTGTCCGAGGACGGATCTAATGCATATCAGCAAACAACCAAACTCCCCAAGTGATGTTAGTTCGCCAAACATAAGTTACTAACATCTATATACGATGTGCAAACAGTTCAGTATTCACATACGTGCGGCAGCCGCTAAAATGGCAATGACCCAATTAACCAACTCCCAACTCGTATTAACTTTTTGTTATTTTAGTAGTATATGTATCCTTCAATAACATTTGGTTTTAATTAATGCAATGAAATGGTACGACTGATAAACAAACAGAGATTTAATGAGCTTAACAGGCAATATCGAACGCTAACCTTTGATATGTGCATTAAAATATTTCTATTAGTAAGTAGTAAATTACTCACAAAGGACCAGTTTCTTTTTTAACAGTAGTAAACTTCTTTTTGGCCTGATGTTTTCTTGCGCTGGCGTATCCCGTGCTGCCTCGTGGACCGCGTCTTCCGCCAATAAGTCCACTACTGGGTGGTGTTCGAACATCTGAACGGTATGAATACCGTGCCAATTAAATAAAAATACTCACCAAGGATCAGTTTCTTTTTAAGCAGTAATAAACTTCTTTTCGGCCTGATGTTCTCCTGCGCTGGCGTGTCCTGTGCTGCCTCCTGGACCGCGTATTCCGCCAAGGAATCCACTGCTGGGTGGTGTTCGTACCGCGCCGACGCTACTACGGCCACGAAGCATGCGAGGACGATAACGGTCGCAACCTTCATTTTCGGGTTTCTGAAATCAGTAGGGTAACCCTTGTATAATACATCGATAAGATATTTTTTTTTATTATTTTTATTAAATGTATGTCCACTTTACATATATCTTGTCATTTATTTTAAACAAACCAGTTTCAAAATCTAGTTCAACAGCAAAAACAACACTATTTCAATTTAAATAATATTAAAATAGTATCTAATTTAAAAAATAATACATAATATGTGTTCTCAGTAGTGGAATCAATTCAAGATAGATTAATGGAATAAGGCCTTGATTAGTCAGTACCAGCATAAATTCAATTTAGCGTTTCTTTATTACAATAATATACTAGGGTTTGGTCATTAACGAATTATTCACATAAACATCGGAGTTCTTTATCAAGGTGCAAATAAGAGCTTCTAAAGGGCACTAGTATGCGAAGTGACAGGTAACTAGACCATTACAATATTTCCTGCACCTTGTTATTTCGTGATTGTATGCTTTACAAGGCCGACGAGGATTTATTTTTTATTTTACCTAATTGTAAAACACGAGTGAAGAGTAATTAATTTTATTTATGTAGTTCAATGAATACAATACCATATTGGGACAGATAAAATTTAATTTTAGAAAAACCATAAGTAAATTTATGTGTGTTGTTGGCAATATCAAAATAAAGTGTTTGCGACAACACAATTAACAATCATTAAACAATTAGAATTGAGCTTATCCTTGAAAGTTATGGATTTGTTTTTACTGGATTTTTCAGTACTTAGTCTATAAAATGGTTGTAAAAATAAAGAAAAACATTTATTATGTAGTTTAATTAAAGAAGGTTTTGAGGTTAACTGAAAATTCTTATAAAGAAATCTATTTTTCCCGATAATTTCACGGGAGGGTAAGCAACGATTATTAACTAAACGAATGCTCTGTAAATTATGCAATAATCGATTATGTTATTTATAGCACGCTAGCTATAACTAACTGGATAACTTGGTTTTTAATAACAAGTAGTGAGTATTATGAGCACATTCAAACGGTTAAACATGAAAATCAAATGTAATGTTCAATGAAATCTAAATTGCAATATATGTATTTAATAAATTTTTTATTCAGATATTTTTGGGGTAAAAATATTTTTTTTTAAACTTAACACTTATTGATAATTTGTGATCTGCATACATACTTACAATAATCACGACTATATCCCTTGCGGGCTAGACAGAACCAACTGTCTTCAAAATATTGATATGCCACGATCAGCTGTTTGGCTTACTGATAGAATTGAAATTCATATAAAGTGACAGGTTGCAAGCCCGTCGCCTAAAAGAAGAATCCCAAGTTTATAAGCCTATCTCTTAGTCGCCTTTTATGACGTCCATGGGAAAGAGATGATGTGGTCCTATTTTTTCTTGCCTAGCGCCGGGAACCACACGGCACAAGTATTTTGATTTGCATAATACTTTTATTTCTTTTAACATACTTTTACACGGCAATTATGTTTAATAACTACTAACAGAATCTACTAATCTTACTAATCCGAGTGGAATACTACTAACAGAATATTCATATCTTTTGAAAAGACCTGTAATCACATTATTCTATATCTGTCTGTCCGTAATACAAAGAAGTTTTAGAAAATAAAACGATATTACATAATTCTAAATTGAGGCTTAGATAGAAATCGAATATTTTGAAACAAAACACATACAATTAGGGACCATGTGTTGTGTGAGATCTACCCCTGGTTCTAAACATCGTGGTATTTTCAGTTCTCACTGTAAAATTGTGAACAAAATGCAAACACGTTGTTACATATGTAAGAGTTGGCAAAGCCTAACAAGTGTAGGAACGTGTGCTGTATAAGAAGCAATGGAGAAACTTTAAAGAAAATATTTTGAAATAAATTTCAGGAAAAAGAAAAAGATCCGTTGGGAAGCATTGCTGCGGAAATTGAGACATTTCTATTTGGTTTTCGTTCAACATTTCCTAGCTATCTCCCGGCGATCCGGTTGCGGCTAGCTCGGGGAAACATTCGCTATCTTTCTTAAATATATTATGTGGAAGTTAAACATCACTACATGTATCGAATAGACTTTACTATGTCAAATAAAGAGCTCTTTTACCATGCATCATGCGGACTTTGAAAGTGCCTTGTTGGTATATTAATTTAGATGTCGTTTGTGTGACAATAAGTCATAATGTCAAGACATAAGTTAGGTTGAAAAATTATCATTGGACATCATTACATAAATTTCCTAAAAGTGGCACACCCTCTCCTCCTACATGTTACCCCAGTCGCATTAACCTGCCCTAAACTTCAGCCTTACTTTTTATACCAAGGTTACCTAAAATGTTGCAAAAAAATGCTTTGGAAAAATAGACGACGTGTATCATTAATTCATTTTGTAAATAAATAATGCACAATTTTAAATAATACCGATACTTGTGGATTTCAAGTAAAATCATGATTTATTCAAATTATTATTTAGCCTGTTTTAGCCTTTGGCACTGAATTATTCTACATTTATGATATTTACTTAATTTACTAAATCATGCCCTTACCCCCCTTAGAAAGAGCCTATAAAAGACAAGCTAAAATTTATTCTAATACGAGTATTAATCTATCTAGTCAGCATCAAATATTAATTGATTTTCTACTAATAGTATAAATAAAAAAGGTAAACATCAATGCTGTAAATTTCACCTTCACATTAACGATATTTAGGTACTTTAAAAATAAAATATATTGTAAATACAAGTTTGTACTCAAATAAAAGCACATCACACACGTCACGAATTATAAGCAAGTACCTTGGACAGGTCAGCACGTTAACACAACACAACACAGCTGCAGGCGCAGGCGCACAGACACAATGAATTGGTGGGCAATTCTTTTATAGACTGTAAATACGAAGAGTCGAGGGAGGGCGATGGACAATGCACGCTAGCTTCGTCAATTCGGACACGAGCCGTCTTCAGTAGGTTCAAGGAAAGTCAGAAAACTCATGTCCTCGCAATTCTGACCATGCTGTGGCAATGAATACCACTTAGACACAAAGCTATGATTCAGCATTTTTACGAGTGTCAAAATTATTTAGAAGTATACCCAATTACTGGCTCATATTAAGCTTCCAGACTGATTAAATCTTCAGTGAAATAAAAGGAGTGTCCTTATCGAAAAATTTTCCCCGTTCCATTCAAAGCCGTTTGCTTTAGTCCACCTCTAAATTCTCTTTTTTGTCGTGATTGCCCTATAAGTCGCCTTTTACGACATCCTAATATGAGAATGAAGTGTTCCTTTTCTACCATGCCGGCAACCACATAGCTGGGATGGACTTTTTGAAGATATTAACCACCTTACCTATTTAACTTTTTGTATGTATGATCTGGTAACGAAGACCAACATAATTCTTACCAGTTACTTCTTTTCTCTCTCTGTCTCTCTTCTCTGCCTCGGAGATTATAAACGTCAATTAGGTAAAAGGCATCGAGATTCTTCTTTTACTCGATGGGTTAGCAACTATCACTAACTGACACATCTAACTCAAAGTGGAATGAAAATCATTCCGAGTCTAACGATAACAATTTACCCTACCTCGTAAGAGATAACGACATTTATTTGTAAAAAAACATACTCAAATAATTCATTTCCTGAAAATTGCACTTACCTACATTGAACTGGGATAATGTTGTACATGTAAGAAACACTATTCTTCAAGTATATTTTATATTCACAAAAGCTCTGAAGTGAACGAATTGGCGCCATTGAAACGGATAAAGTTTCCCGATGCCGGGTTAGCTTAACATGCCTTCTCTAGTTCGGAGAGATAAAATAACGAGTACTTATTACTATGTGATCAATAGGTGGATCACATAATCTAAATACTTATATAAATCTCTTCCGTTACTAAGGAAATAACTAGCTGACAGACGACGCACAGCCCGCTGGTCCAGAGACCTAGTGATTATATACATACTTTTTAGAGATTGGAAACATGGCATGTAGATTCATATTGTGGGTGTGCAATAATAATCAAACAGGAACGGAAATGGACGGGAGTTTTTGTTTTACGCGTGCGGAGCCACGGGTGTCCTCTACATACATACATACATATAGTCACGTCTATATCCCTTGCAGGGTTGTCAGACCCAACAATTTTGAAGACGGATAGGCCGGACGGATAGGATAGTTTAGGTGTTTAGCTTAATGATAGAATTGAGATTCAAAAATTGACAGGTTGCTAGCCGATGGCCTAAAAAAGAATTCCAAGTTTATAAGCCTATTCCTTAGTCGCCTTTTACGACAATTATGTCGTTAATTATGTATTAACATATGAAAGAGAGGGAGTGGTTTTATTATTTTTTGTTTTGCTGCTGGGAACCGCAATGCAAAAATCTTCGTTTTAAATTCAAGTTTTATGTTACCTACGAAATAATAAGAAAAATACCTACAAGTATACTAACTAAAATACACGATACCTACTTACTATATATATATGTATATAATAACACCCACTTATACCTAAAACTGCTTTTCTTTATAAAGGGAAAAGGTTCTTATCTCTAGTCACAACACGATCTAAACAATCAAAATTATTTAGTCCAACAAAGAAGAATACCCATACCTATTCATTTTTTCATATCTCGTACGACCCCAGTACCTGGAAATTCAATGAAGCTTTTACCTGCTACTTTTTTCATGAATTATCATTTTACTAATTTATCTTAATAGGTTGAGCCTGACGTAGACTTAGCTACACACGTCAGGACCATATTATCTAAAGCTAAATTGACTTAGCCTATACACGTATATTGTCATTCATGAAAATTTTAATATTGACATTTACCCAAAGCAATAAAATCGTTTCATGTTCATCAATCTGCAGTGGTCCTGTTGTGACCTCGAATCTCCAGAAGCTACATAAGGCTCGGAAGACCAAGGTTTTAAATGTTAATTCCAGTAATTGCTTGCATGTGCATTTTCGGTGGCAATCGGCTGACGAAGACATATAGCGGTGATATTTTTAAACCCGAGGCCACGAAGCGACCTGTCGATATTATCTTTACTTCCATCAGTTTTTTGGGACTTCAATAATTACGAGTACAAGCACAAAATTTAATCAATTTCTTATTTATTTTATAAATATTACGTCTATGCCATTTTATAGTTCGCGGAACAGAATTTACTTATGTAAATCCATGAGGTCATGTTGTTTGGCTACTGTTCTAGCTGTTCATCCATCCGTGCCTGCCACCTGCCCATTATGCGGTATGAAAAATTAACACAGATGATGAGTACATACGTAAATGAGTGTAGTTGTTCAAAAAAGATATTAACGCGTCTCGTGAAGAGGATGAATGAAAGCAGATTGACTAAGCAAATATCCTAATGGGAACGTTGAAAGAAGAAATTCAAGACGAAAGGGACGTTGATCAATCCGGGGACGTCCTGACGAAGTCTGATTAAGAGTAGCTACTTACCCTTAACGGGCGAGCTTGCATGAAGAGAGTAATGAAATTAATGTGGGTGAAGCAAAAGAAAGCAGGAGACATCGTGACCAGTGGCGGTCTCAGCCTGCCTAGGCCTAATTTTAAGTAAGTACACTAGATAAGTGCATGTATCTTCAAAGTTTCAATTTATTTTACAGCCGACGAGTACTTAATCATGTTAAACAAAAGTTCAGTAAAAATAACAATTACATAACAAAACTACCTCTATTTACGATCAAATAGTTAACATTAGTTGCGATCAAGCAAGCGAGGGTTTCCTGATCGGCCGCGGTTCGTGTGCGATGCTATGTTCGCCGACTAGTCGTGCCAACGTAATGTTGCTAATTACGTCCAACCCGTAGCCGAAATGACATAAGGTAGTTACACGCAAAGAACAATAGCCAAGTAAGTGCCTGCAAGGGTAACGTTATGCCATAGATATACATACATGAATTTTCTAAATAGGTACTCCGTACTCGTACCAAGTCAAACACGAGTACGGAGTACCTACTAAATAAGTCAACATGTCAGTGCGCAGTCGAAGTGGAGATAATGACTTCAACAAGTTTTATCTGTACAAAATGACTCTATTCACCTACGCTCAAGTTTTCATACTACTTATGTTCATTTATTTTGACATTATCTTACTGATATTATAAATGCGAAAGTTTGTAAAGATATGAGGACATGTGTATGTTACTCTTTCATCTTCTTTAATCAAACTTTATACTTTTTAAATACTATTTCATTTTGTATTAAGGATAATATTTTGGTTCTAATTTTTTTTTTAAAGTTTAATGAATCAGATAATTAATTTCAAATCAAATTTCTACGCAATAACGTAATCGATGCAATAGTTTTGACTGGTCCAGCAATTAGTCAAACTGTGCTTATACATACCTCGCATCCCAATGATTCCATATATTTATTTACCTTTAAAATTTAAAAGTTACAATGAATAAATCACACGGGCAAACATTTAAACACGTATGAATCAAATGTTCTTCTGCCACTAAAATAAAACCAAAATATAATTTACGCAGAAGTAGGTAGGTACTTTAAAATAATTATGTTCCTTTGAAAATAAATTATGCCCAAAATAAGTATTCCACGCGGACGAAGTCGCGGGCACAGCTAGTATGTTAATAATGTTAAAATCAAGATTTTCCTTGTCCAACCCTAAATTGTTCGAGTTGCTAGACATACATCTCTCATAGTCTCGAAAAACTGGAACAAAGACTGGAAGGCTAAGTTTAGCTGTTGCTAGACATGAAAAGTTATTTTTTGACGGTTGTGAAAAGCTTCTATTTATTAAAAATAAAATTTATTTAATTAAAACAAGTATAAAAACCATAAAAAAAATCTTCAAAACAGGGCCCCTCCGGGATTTGAACCCGGGACCTCCTGCACCCAAAGCAGGAATCATACCCCTAGACCAAGAGGCCGTTATTACTTCAATTCGAAATTTATTATCACATTAAAATCATATAATATTTTTCATTTTTATTAATATTTATTAAAAAACAAAATGACCACTCGATATTACTAATTACAAATAACTTCATCGCTTTAGAAACCTGAAATCTTTTAAATTCTCTTCAATATAATTTATGAGCGACATCTACACAAAAATGCTGCACTTAAATAAAAACTGTCAGTAGTTCTACTTACTGCCATCTAACGTGAAATAGGTAATATTACTTAGAGATTTTTTTAATTAAACCTTACGTAACACTAGATGGCGTTAAGGTCTTTTAACAGCTGTTTCTTGTTCATAATTTTAATGTTTTGGTTTTCATTCCTCGGCAAGTTCATTCAATTCATTCATTCAGTCAGACAGAACAGCCTTCGATTACCCAGTCGAGTCGTGTCGAAAATTTTCGCTTTTGTGATTTGTTTTTGTGCATTGTATTTGCTCAAATTTGCTAAACAGTGATTGAACTTATCTGTTTTTCCTAATTAAATACATTTGTACCGAAAAAGAAGAATCAGAATTAACTCAAAAGTGATATACATTTCGTGTGTGTTCAACTAGTTTCTTTCACAACACAAAGGATAAACGGGAGACATTGCTGTTTTCCGTCGTCATTTTCCTGTAAACAGTCTCCAGAATCTCTGCTGAATGTAAGTAAAATAATTTCCTCTCCTTGATCGATTCAGATACGTGAAATCCATGAAAATTACGCTGTCACGTATTGATTTTTGAAGCTATTTATTTTTACTTTAGTAACGTATCACCTCACAAAGCTGAACTTATATGCTTTTGGAGCACATTTGAAATGAACAGACATAAATTTTGAATAAACACAATTTTTTTTTAAATATGATTGTTTATGGAGTCGTCAAAGCCAACTTATGGACTAGCAGTATCAACTATATAAGTAGATAGTACACGGACTTTCACAGCCTGTACTTACCTACCTAACCTATAGGGTATTGCTACTTTGAAACTAGCTGCCTTATCCTCTCCAAAAACCGTTAATAAAACAGCTGACAGAGCATGTATTTAATTGAGAATACCATTGCTATGATGAACAGAAGCTACTTGTAGCTATCACTCCCTGATAATGACATCACTAAATGGTTTTTAAACTTTGCTTTAGCATCCTTAATCTATCATTCCTGATTGGACAGCAGGGAGTTAGCCAGGAGTTTTAATTCTACCTGGCCTCGCAATAATGACTTTCCATATTCCAGCTTAATGTAACTGCCTTTAGTTTCCATTAAGTACAGCAATTGCAATTTCAATTGGGAGTTTCCACTTGTCTGTGTCGTATTGACTAACTTGTGACAAATTGAAATAAATAAGGGATAAGCTTATAAACTTGGGATTCTTATTAATATAAGAATCCCAAGTTTATCCCCATCACCATCGCTAGCTTAATAGCTAGCGATGGTGATGGGCTAGCAACCTATCACTATTTGAATCTCAATTCTTTCATAAAGCCAAACAGTCAAACATGGCCTACCAGTCTCTTCAAGACTGTTGGTTCTGTGTAACCTGCATTGTAACTATGTATGAATGATGAAAAAAATTCTTCAGATGTTTAAAATTTCATCCTTTATCCCTTTTGTTCTGTTGATATTTTGAGGGTTTAAACATTAGATTTTTGCTTACTGATACACCAACTTACCAAAAACATAATTTGGAAACACACTTATCCAGGCATCTAAATGACATGACATGACATATTATTTACATATATAACAACTTACCCAATCCATTATTGTGATCATATGTGCACCTAGGGCTCTTTTTCTAAAAATGCTAGGATAAAAATTAAATATGTATATATTTAATATGTGTATTTATTAATGAGAGACTCTACTTTTTGAAAGTTTTTGAAACAATGGACAATAAATAGAAGCAAATTTATGCCCAATACTTAAATTTCCACTCAATTTTAGTCTGTAAATACCTATGTGCTACATAGGTCAGTCAGTCATAAATTATGGTAGACATTTTTCCATTTTCTTATAAATTAAAAAAAAAATATAGGTTCATGAAATAAAATTGGATAAATATATTCTATTTTTGGAATACAAACAAATTTCTTTCGGTATTGATCAGTCTCTAGAACAATAAGACCTGTTTAACCCTGCTAAAGGATACCAACCTGTACTTAGCAAAACATAAATTTAGTTTTGGATTAGTGTAAACTTATCTAATTGATTATTTAAGTTGCTTTAATAAAAGCAAAACTTGTGACAAACTTTTTGTAAACTGGCAGTGGCTGGCCTTCATTTCTTTGTGACTATATACAAACCAAATACTACAAATAACATTTGACATTTTATATTAAAACCTGTCTGTTAATAGCAACTTATATTAATATGTATACAAGTTCAAGAAGCTGTTTCTAAGTCAGTGTCATTACAGCGGAAGTATTTTACAATTTTTTTATTATTATATCTAGTACATGAAGTGCACATGTGATGCAATTAATCAGGAATTTGCAGTGCAGGTAGGATTGTTCTGTAGTTTTGATTCTAGAAATATTGACAAAAAAAATTATTGATTTATTAAAAAGCTTTGTCAAATAATCTACTACATCTTTTGTCATTATTACCTCATGTCACCTATTTAATTTGCTAGTCCCAACTGATACCTAAGTTTTTACTTCTATTTGCTATAACCATGAAGTTTACTTACTAGATTAAGACTCATTTCTTTTTAGGTAGTTTTTCAGTAGTGAGAAGGTTAGGTTATTTAAGTGATGCCAACTACCTTTTATCCTCCCAGTTAGCAGGTGAACCTGACCAACTTAGATCATGTGCAGGTTTCATCACAATAGTTTTCCCAAGCCGCAAGATTAATTTAACTATTTATACTTACTATTTCCAAAATAAAATAAATAAGTTAATTTTGCAATAACACTTTCCTAAAAATTATTATACCTACCTGTATGTACCTAATTCATGTGTTTCGGCGGAAGTACTTCCGCTTCCGTTTCCAATTTTTTCAAACCCGCTGCCTGTCTGTGCTTAGTTTTTGCGCGTTTGTCCTTCTATTATTACAACGTAACACATACCTACTACCCTTTAACATGTATCACATCCTTAGAGATCATTTTGTTATCAAAGCAGAAATTAAAGCAAAAGTAAATCAACTAATCAATACATAACTGCTGAAATGATTTAAGTGAAACTCAACACATTGATAAATACAAAGACATGGTCAAAGTGCATACTCTTAAGAAAAGTTTTAAATTAAAATTCCGGCTAAGTGCGAGTCGGAGTCGCGCATAAAGGGTTTCGTTTATAACTAAAATTTTTATTTTTTTATATTCACGTTTCTACTTATTTATTTAAAAAAAAATTGATTCACATAGCAACGCCATCAAGCGCAAATAGGTAGAACTAATATGTTGTGAAATATTGTGAAAATTATAAGTGTCTAGTCTACCTGTTGCGGTTATTAAAATTAAACAAAAAACGTTTATTGTATGGGGGCCGCCATAAAATATTTTTTTTTAATATATTTGTTGGCAACGGAAATACACTATTTGTAAAAATTTAAGCTTTCTAACTGTCACGGTTTATGAGATACAGCCAGCTAGCTGACAGACAGACAGCGGAAGCTTAGTAATAAGATCCCGTTTTTACCTTTACGGCACGGAACCCTAAAAATTCACACAACTATTCAAGAACTTTGAGAATGCATGTCTTCTTTCTTTCTATCTCTTCAGTTCGTATAATTATATAGTTCAAATGGAGAGTCCTGATATTGCTTGAAACATAAAGTCAATATGTACGAGCACTAATCCCACAAATCCAATATTCATAAAACAAGAGTGCGTTGTATATTACCCAATTATAACTGAGGGAAATCTTCTGTATATGTATTACAAATTACTGGTATTTCTATTATCTTCATGCACATTGAATATTACTGGTCTACTTCTACCATTTCTATCGCCCAAACTCCATATCATTTTCCTCACAATAGGACCATCGTAAAATTCTCACGATACGTAACGCATTTTTAAACCGCCTGTTTCAGTACAATAATTCTGAGACATCCGCATTTGCATCGCCCACTAAGCTAACGAGTGGAGTGGGTCAGTCAGTCAGTTCAGTATGCGCTTCCGCCTAGCCGTTGTTGCCAGCGGTGAAATGCACTAGTCGATGCCAAACGTCTCAAGACTAAATGGCACGTAAAAATAAACAATATCTATTATTTAAGGTACATAAATAACGAATAATAATTAGCTTCCACCCTGGCTTGTTGGCGAAGAAGAAATGTGTGCTGGCTGCTTCACTTCCCGTGCAGATTGTAAAAGTCAATCAAAGTAAAAGTTTCCGAACTTGGAATTTTTATTGGCAATGGGCTAGCCTACCAATACTTCTCTATTCTGAATCGCAGTTCCATCGGTAAGCCATTAAGCTGAACGTGGTCTTTCAGCCTTTTTGAGACTGTTGCCTCAACTCCATGAAGGATATAGACGTGACATATGTATGTAAATAACGACCTTCTCAATTTTGACTAAGCGTCAGCATGCGCTCACTCATGAATTAATCGCACGTGTTTGAATCTGTTTACGAATGATCTTTGTTTATCATCGCACGCAATAAAGCAGTCTTGACCCACATGATTGCTTAATTCGTGTTAATTCACTTACTCTCAGTAGGATACATCACGTTGTTATTGTCAGCAGTTACCTACGTTTACGACGTCATTCTTTATGGTACTGTCGTATTTCCTGTAAACAATAAAAGATTATAATCGGTACTCTGTTTTTTACAAATGAGTAATGGATTATAATTTAACTCTTAACTATTTGAGCTAAAATACGATTTACACCGAGTACACAAAAACACCTTTCTAAGTGGCAACCACGCCTCTGTTGCTGTAGGTTCCAAGAAAAAACAATCGATTTCCTGTTTATAATCTTAAAAATATTATGTCTATCCCGAATGAACAACCGTTACCAAAAATACACAAGCCATAAATAAATAAAAATAAATTCCAAATTGATCGAAATACTACGATCAATTTTGAAAGTACCTACATACTTTTATTTCACAACTGTCAAAACAAAATCTTTTTTGTATGTTTTTTGCCTATGTGAAATGTTTATTGTAAATATTTATGTTTTTGTTAATCAGAACGGTACGCAAATCATCATTCTAATAAGCCTGATCGGCTAAGATCCTAGATATAAGAAAAGTGCTGAAATGTTTTTCACAATGCGGCTAGCAGCACTCGGCCCTGACGCAAGATTGTTGCGCAAGATCAACTTCTCGGTGCGACATTCTCAACGGCAACTTCCATTGACCATGTAGTAGCAAAGATCTTAAGTTTAAAATATAGCTAACATACATGTTCATAAAACCACGTCTTTCTACCTTACGAAGGAGACAGAGCCAATAGACTGTCTGGAAAATATCCAAGGGCCACGTGCAACTATATGGCCAAATTATAGTATTTATTTTCAAATAGTGACAGATTGCTAGCCCATTCCCTTAAAGAAGAATCCCAAGTTTATTCGCGTTTCCCTTGATTGACTTTACAATCTGCACAATAAGTGAAGCAGATGGCACAGACCATGCTCTTACTTCGCAACTAGATCAGCATTAAATCTTGCACTACATGAATGTCCGCCTATTACGACATCCATGGAAAAAAGGTGGCGTACTCCTGCTCTAAAGTGCCGTGAACCACACGACACTGCAGAATTAAACCTAAAATATAACCTATTAAATAATATTATTTTTGTTGTGACGGATGCTCTGCTATCATTAAATCAAATGTAATTTGCCCATAACAAAGCCCGAGGATACCGAGGACTGACATTTACACAAGGTTCACTCTCATTCACCGCTCACATGAAAGTCCGTAACAATAACAAGGCCATTCGTGTCGAGCTGCTTGATCTCTCAGTGAAGATAGCTTTGTAAATATATCAGAATAAATTAATATTTTCTTTTGTTACATTTCTGCAATGCTATCTTATGTACTACCTTATAGCAATCGTAGAGCTTCTGTCTCGAGTACCTACGAGTATATTATGCACATTGCATAATTTCTAATCTGTGAAAGCATAAAATATAGGGTGATTGCGCTGGTTTTCGTCCAATTAGCGGAGTTGCTAGCTTTCAGACGTAAAAATAATATGATAAAGTATCCTAATTAAAATAGCTCATATTTGTTTAAATACCTCATATAGTCTATTTTTGATAAAAATAAAGAAACTTTTAATTATAACTACATTGTTTTTTATATAAATAATTAAATGTTAAATGGCAGATTTCACTAGTTTTCGTCCAAAAAATTTGGTTTTCGCCCTGGTGTGATCTAGTTTCCGTCCAGTATGTAAAAAAGAGTAAAAATGCAATGTTAAATAAAAACTGTCTTTATAATCTTTTATTTAATCAACAAAAATATTTATTCTTCAGCAGTAGATTTCCTGCTTTTTTTATTTCCCCGAATCCATCTATTACAATTAATTTCATAGTTTAGTACCTACTAGAAAAACCTGTACGAATTAACAAGAAAATGTGTTAGAAGTAGATTCCACACTATTATGGACGAAAACTAATACAAAAAAAATTGCTGCTTAGTTTTCGTCCATGCCATTTAAACATTTTTTTAAACAAGCAATACTGAGAAATTATTGGACGTTAACTAAATATCTTGTCAAATAGCCAATAAAGTTCATATCTAAAGAAAACACATATTATTTTATAGGTCTGAAAAAGTAAAATGAACATTCCAAATATTTAGCTTGCTGTTTTAGTTTCCGTCCACGTGGACGGATACCAAATAATTGGTAAAATAGGCATGTCAGTATTCGTCCGCAAACTTTTACTAAGATTACTACAAAAACATTGTAAAATAACCTGAACATAATGTTAGTTATACTCTTAAATATCCTTACATGCCAAAATATTACTCAATCTATGTGAAATAGTCATAAAACCCACCACGGAGTGTTCCTGCACCAGCTATTTTTTTTGTATCGGCAATGACGTCTACGCAACACGAACACATGCCGGCCACTGAGTTTAATTTTTTCGAAGTTTTCACTTGACAAATTGGATTTTGTGGTTGTTAGAACTGTTGCTTAAGTATGAAGGATCGTGACAAGTTGCAACATGCGTGCATAGGTGTGTTTATATTCTTTTTATATGCGTTTAAAAGTGAAATGGACGAAAAGTAGAACTGGACGCCAAACCAGCGCAATTACCCTATATCTGTGAGTATTATATTTATACATATAATATACATGCCTAATATTACATAAATATTTATGACCTTTCATCTTATACTACAATTATTGCTTGGCAAACATCAGTATCTTACTTCAGTTCTATGACATATCTATATTGGAAATATTCAAAAGGCAGGCCCACTTGCCACTCTCGTTCATTATTTTCATTTTAGTTAATATGTCTAAATAACTAAATTCGTCTCTTTGATTTGTGATTTCTTTTCAAGATAACTTCGACTTGCGTATTGTATGGGAACGGAAAAGAGAACAGTCTCCGTTCATATTCACAAGTTCGAAGACAATAGCCTGCACAAGGACAAACCGATACAATTCAAACCTGTAGATTTCTTTGAATTTACGTTTATTTAATGTTATTTTCAACTATATTTTAATTCGTTTTATTTTAAAGATCCGTCATTTAAGGGCAAAGAACACAATCCTTTTAGTATCATACATTGTTGTCCGTCTTTCTACACATATTTTTGGGGACGCGTAATCTTTTGAGTCCAAGTCACATTTGACCAATTTATACCGTCCACGTAACATGAAACTTACGTAAATGGTGTAACAACTTAACTCCGAAACAATTGACCAATCAAACTATTTCCAAAAGGTATAGGTAACTAATATGCCTTTTAATAATTGCGAAGTAATTACCTACATATTAGTTAATGTACAGTGTACTTACACTTAATTTGTTAAGAAATCCATGGGGATTTCTTAACTATAGTTACCATTTCGACAACACACATTTTCATAACTTAAGACCGCGGCACGCAAGTTATATCGCAACCTAAAACACACAAGGCCATACCAAAATAAATCTTTGATAAATCCATAACTTTATGGTAATTTAATAGAAATAGAGAAGTTTTATCGTAACTTAATTGTTTTAACATTGTTTATACAATAAAGTTTAATTTAATTAATAAATACTAATTCTTATTATACCAACAATTCGTTATTCAACCTAACCGGTAAGAATTCAACCTGTGAAACTTGAGAAGGAAGTACTCGTATCAACACAGAAAACTACTCGTATTTAATAGAAAGTTTCCTCACAGCTTCTGTATTAATGTTTAATTTAATCATACATATGGTCACCTCTATATCCCTTGTGGGGTAGACAGAGCCAACAGTCTTGAAAAGACTGATAAGCCACGCTCAGCTATTTGGCTTAATGATAGAATTGAGATTCAAATAGTGACAGGTTGCTAGCCCATCGCCTAACAAAAGAATCCCAAGTTTGTAAGCCTATCCTATAGTCACCTTTTACGACATCCATGGGAAAGAGATGGAGTGGTCCTATTCTTTTTTGTACTGGTGCCGGGAACCACACGGCAATTAATAATTATTTAATAAAAGCAAAGCAAATAATAATTTAATCATCTGAAGAATAAAGGGACATTTATCAAGAATATTTAATAACTATAGATTAATTTTTGGTTAATGGCATTGAGAGAAATTTAGTATGAAATAATTAAAGAAATTCCCACAGAAAGCCACAGGCGAAATCATGAAGGCTGAAAGACAAAGCATAGAAAAACTGAGCAAATTTTCTACTTCTACTAAACAATCGAGCAGAGTTGAAATGGAATTACAACAATAAACAATCTATCGAAATGAAGTCGGGTATGCTATCACAAACATCACAATGTTTCAGCAAGAAAAACGGTTATAAAACAATCTATTTGGGAACACCTACAAAAAAGGTGTCCCTTTTGTGAATAGGGGGTGAATTTCGGCCTTGCAAGGTCGTTGATGTTGCGTGGGACGCCAACACCCAACACCACAACATTACACCTTCACATAATGACGCAAAAAAATTCAATAACACTTGGTGCAAAAATTAGGGCTGTTCCATTGAAGACCACAAATTTTTGCCCAAATTGAATAGCACTCTCAGGAACTCTACACTTTTGTTGCCTTCCCGCTGTGTTTTACATTTACAGCACTCTTAGTTGATCGAACTGTGCCGTGTGGTTCCTGGCACCAATACGAAAAAGAATAGGACCACTCCATCTCTTTCCCATGGATGTCGTAAAAGGCGACTAAGGGATAGGCTTACAAACTTGAGATTCTTTTTTTAGGCGATGGGCAAGCAACCTGTCACTATTCGAATCTCAATTCTATCTTAAATCCAAAAAGCTGAACGTGGCCTATCAGTCCGCTCAAGACTGTTGGCTCTGTCTACCCCGCAAGGGATATAGACGTGATTATATGTGAGTATGTAGTTGATCGAACCAAGTATTTATTGGTTTTAAGTTATTGTCTTGTAAATTACTCGGTCCACAAAAGTTATAATATTAGTTCTCACACAGCTGCGCAATGCGACGCTCAGCGAGGTCATCGCCTCGCCAACTGATAACGGCTTCCCAATTACCGACCTCCGTTACATACATATTTTGTGCTAAAAAATACGTTGCTTCCGAATCCAATAGATGGACAATAATGACCGACAATATAATATTTTTTTTATTATAAGACAGGTATATACATGTATATCTAAATAAATTATGTTCTAAATTTATCTTTGTTGACCGAGCCTTTTAGAACCCCAAATGCTGTTCTGTTTCTGGATAGGTGCTGAATCTTAAAAGTTTGAAATTTGGTTTACCCGAATTATGATGATCAAAATGTGATAAACTGATTACGCGAATCAAAGCCCAAAGCACGATCTTTATTTTGCATTTTAATTACAATACAAATTGTAGAAGAATAGGTTGATAAAGTTATTTGCCTTTCATTGTTTACTTGGTACAATCTAACTAGATCTGTTTTATTTATTTAGTTTCCGTACTCGTTATCTATTTGATATTGTTTGTATTATTTAACACGTCGGCGCTAGCTGAACAAAACCTTAGCTTGTGTATATAACGACAAGGATGATATTTGAGAGTGCATCCTTTTTGTACGTCGACTCGCCTTAGAAAGTGCAGCACGAACTTGGATCACGGCGAGCATTCTAATTGCCCTCATTTTTCTACAAAAGGACCAGTCTCGCCTGTGACACTCTGTTATTCAAAAGTTCGGCTGTACTAATGTTTGGTCATTATCATTTTAAAGTATTATACATTTTGTATAAACATTCAATAGTAGTTTATATTTCATCTATCTTTTGGTACTTTAAAAGACAACATTCAAAGTATATAACATTCGATGTTGTGTTGGTTTAAAATACTTCTTATTTATAAAACTATTTGTTGCGTAACTTTGTTACTTTCCATGTTCTAAGTAAAACTACTGATGGCTACTCTGATTTCTAGTCAATTTCACGGCTCTTTGTAATTTAGATGTTGTTTATTCGTTTCAATCGCTTTATAGACAACCTACACAGCACTGCTTCTCTATTATGTGCTACAGTACTAGTTACGGAGGTCGTTAATAGGCAGGTTGCATAATATTACACCAGCGAATTAATGGTTCATTATGTGACTGCTCGTAAGACGTCAGTTGCATCAATCTTTAATGGTTAATTGATACTGTGGAAGTGGTCTACCAATTTATGTTAGTGTGTCGATATTCTTTGTGTAAAAATTATTTTATTTATATAAAATGAATATAATAACAATAACTCGTTACCTTAAATGGCGGTTTTCCATCATAACTTACTTAATTTATAAGAGCTGTTTCTACCTTAGAAATTTACAAAATGGTAAAACAATATCAATTCAACATCAACAAATAATTAGTAGTTAGAGAAGATAATCCAATTGCAGTAAAACTGAAAGGTAAGTAGTTATTTTTGTATTTAATATAAAGTATTTTTTTGTTTCATACTTACAGACAGAAAGTGATGAATTCCTAGTTTGGGTAGAACGTACAAAACAGAGAAATGGGTGACTAATTCGCCTTGAACATAGGCGATTAGCAACGCGATGCACGTTGCAATTTACCTTGCGGTTGTTTGCAATCGTGCATTTGACGTCCATGTACGGCTGACTAACTTAACTTTTCATGTCTTCGACCGAACATAGTTTCTTATTTGTAGAAACTTTATTTAAAATATTCTATTAAATGCCATCGCGTCTATGAACCTACCTATACTTAGATAAGTACGACTTCTCTACACAAACTATGCAATTAGTTGGCGTGGTTGTTTAAAAACAAAGAAATATTACTTCAATTTCTCAATTAACGAACTTGAACCTTTTTCTCTGTAACTATACTTAAATGGTTGTCATAAATTATATAAAATCAGCTGTTATAATTAATACGTGTTAATGATACCTCAACCTCAAATTGACACAGCGAAAGTGCTTTGCTGTAAATTCTTTTTACATGCGAGGACAATTGAGCGCTTCGTTTTTGTTGCGCAACTTGCGAGATGAATCAGTCTGTGGTGCGCCTTGGTTAAGCTGAACAAGCTACGTTGACCGCCCGCGGTCGCTCACCTCAGTCACTATTATACGTATGCAGATACCCTTACCGAGCGCACACACATCGTCACTTCATGACTGTTGTCACATCATGACTACCTACTAAATAAATAAATAAATATATACGGGACAAATACACAGATTGAGTTAGCCTTGAAGTAAGTTCGAGTCTTGTGTTACAAGATACTAACTCAACGATATTATATTTTACTAGCTTTCCGCCCGCGGCTTCGCCCACGTGTAATTCGGTTATATAAACAGGCTCCATCTTTTTCTATATCTACCACAGCATGAGGAATATAATACCCATTAACAAACAAAATTTCTTGAACCATTTTAATTAGAAATTTTTTAACTAAAACTATATCTATGGAAATTAACTAAGACTAATAAAGTAACAAAGAAATGAATAAAAAATGAAGAATATATTAAAAAATCAACTCACACTATAAAACTTATCCAACACTAACTAAATATACTATCAAAAATATCAAATCTAATCAACAAATCAAAAATTAACTGAAATAGAGAGTAAAATAAGTTAAATAAGTCAAGTTAAAAGTTAATGAATCAAACGAATAATAATTTCAAATCAAAATATTTGTAGTGTAATATGTAGTTTCGCGTATGTCCACTAGGGGCGCTGCTAAAATTACACGACAAATTAAAATATTTTACGCTACCTAGCTAAATGGCGGTAACGAAACCATAGCGCGATCTATCTCGATGCCAACGCCATCTATCGAGCATCGAGACAACTCGTGATAGTTAATAGAAAATAAAATTCGGGTGTTTTATTTATGCATACCGATTACGCCGAGATTTATGGACCGATTTACGTGATTCTTTTTTTGTTCGGTAGAGTATACTTTCAAGTTGGTCCCGTTGTTACCTAGTCAGGATCTGATGATGGTATTCCAGGGAAATCAAGGGCAAACCTCAAATTTACAGACAATTACGTTTTTGACAATTTCATAGATCTGTTTAAGTATTTGCGTCTGATAGTCATCATCCCATGTGAATGAGCTGATGATGGAAGGTACAACTCCTCAACGGTTAGGAGTTGAAAGAAAATTCTTACGAAGTTATACGTACATGTGAGGCTATTAGGTTGACCTGATAATAAAAAGTAAATCTCATTAACGTTAAGAATTTAGGTGAAAATGGATGCGGACAAATTTCGTAGCTGTTTGTATGGGTAGTGTTAACACAAAATAGGGATTAAAAGGCGTGATGTTATTAATGTTATGCATGTATGTACATAATTATGTATGTTATTATGTATGTTAAAGAGACGACTGAAAGTTGTCATACAAAGTCTTTTTTTTTAAGGATGGGAAATCATCAAATGACCTCTCCCGCTCTGGGTGGAACGGAAGGGAGTGTCAGACTATATCCCGTTCCCCCCCTTGGGGGTTGACATTTCAAAAATCCCTTAGTGCTCACTTATGTTACTAAAGGAACCTCTGTTCAAAATCTCAGACTCCTATACCGAGCGGTTTCGGCTGTGCGTTAATAAATCAGTCACCCAATCGCACCCCCTAAATCACGATTGGAGGGTAGTTTGAAAAAACTTATAATGTCAAACATATTTACTTGCCTATGTAAGTGTTCATGCCAAGTTTCAAGTTTATAAACCCAAGGAATAAGATTTTTCATAGAAACGTTTTTACCCCTTTTCCCCCCCTTGGGGGTTGAATTTCCAAAAATCCTTTCTTAGTGCTCCCCTACATATCCCAAGGAACCTACATTCCAAATTTCAGCTGTCTACGACCAGTAGTTTCGACTGTGCGTTGTCTGTCAGTCAGTCACTCAGTAACGGAAGAGTTTTATATATATAGATAACTAGCTGTGCCTGCGACTTCGTCCGCGTGGAATAGTTATTTTGGGCATCATTGAAGCCCTCAAGGATGCTCCTTCCCCGTTTTTTTCACAGTTTCCATTATTTCTTCGCTATAAGGTTGCACCTAGACGTTTTATAGCCTAAAGCCTTCCTCGATAAATGGTCTATTAATCTTTCAAATCGAACCAGTAGTTCTTGAGTTTAGCACATTCAAACAAACAAACAAACTCTTCAGTTTTATAATATTAGTATAGATAAATCTAAGTGCCTATTTAAACTAAAAAAAATACTCTAATAGAATTATAACCAGAAATATGTACCTACAACTTACAAAAGAAAAAGAAATGAAAATAAAGTTAAAACGCCTGTGCAATACTATCTTGCCGTCGTCGGGTCTTCCCATACTTTTACCCTTAGGGAGTCGGAGTAGATTGCTCAGGGCTTTTGGCCCTCTTCAATGGCATCATCGCTGCCTACGACTGTAGACAGGTCGATGGGGCGGCCGTGTAGGCCTGGGTCTTCACGTCTTCATACACTGGGAGTTGCCATCGGCGGCGGCGTTGTCACTGGTCGACGACGTCTGCTGCAAGGCAGCGAGGGGAGAGTTTCAACCGACGGCCCGGAGGGCGGGCGTGGAGCGGCGCAATGCCGCGCAGGTGGCTGTGTGATGACGCGTCCGCCCTCTCGAATATCTACGTTCTCCCACTTCAGGTCCCTGAGGATCGTCGAGTTCCTCACGTAGCGCGGGGCTCCGACGACTGCTCTGAGACTTTGGTTCTCTTGGGCTCTGAGTCTTCTCCTGTTGGTCTCAGAGCAGAATGCGTACCACGCCGGGGCCGCGTACGTGTGGCGGGATCTGACGTATGTTCCGTAGATCCCGAGCTTCGTCCTCAGGGCGAGGCTGGAGGAGAGAACTGCGTGAAGTCTCCCCCTGGCTGCCTTGGTCATGAAGCTTGCGCTCGCCTCCTGCCCCTTTTATACCCTGCCGCCGCGAGCCGCGTCGAGCGCGGCAACCGTTACGCAAAAATAATCCTTATAGCATGATTCAGTATTTACGCGCGATGGCTTGTTAGGGTATTATTTTATTTCATGTATAAATTTGGTGTTTCTATACCGATTTCGATGATTCTTTTTTTATTGAATAGGTACTTATATAAATTTTTAAGAATTACGAATGAGTGTGAGTGTTATTGGTATTGTAAACATCAGAGTAAAGAAATATAATCAGAAATCTCCGAACTGCTAAGCTATCAGGAATTACACGTGTTATTGTGAGTCAACCATAAAAGATAGACTTATGCTGTCTTGGGATATTTTTTTAATAATTTTATGTAGAATATTTCCGTTATACATGGTTTCGCTGTATCTTTAACCAACAAAACTACTTACTTACTCATTTGTGGTGACAGCATATTTAATCATTTCAAAAACATGACATTGAATTGGGCTGGATTGCCCGACTGGTTGCCTGATCGCCGCTGCGCTGCCATGCTCTTATACAACCAATCAATTGAATCGATGTATCAGGCCTTGACCAACCGACTGCAGGAAATCTATACCAATGCTTAGTGAAAGTATGCCTATTTCCTCCGAAACGGAATAATATTGTTATGTGGGCCACAAGTTGTATGGAAATTACTGTTACTGCCACGGAAACGAGGACGAAAACACATATATTAAAATCGGCAAATTACCCCAAGCCGTGAATCCGGAAACTTTCATTTGCATTATTAGTTTTTGAGTAACGGTGCTGCAGTCGTTTGACATACGAGTTGGAGAAGAATTGGTATGGCATGGAAATCAACATGGCGAGCTCACCTATAGAAACCGCGTATTTACTTAAAAGGAGTGATTTGCACTGTTTGTTATTTTTATACAAACATATATGCTTCTCTGTTTTTACGTATATTGTGAGATTAGAAATAAACATTTATTGAAAAGTAACAAGAGTCTCATATCTCGAGATAGCAGTATCGTCACCTCAAATGTTTACAATTTGCTCAGTGCTGTTTCTTTGCTTACGCTGATAAATGATAACAGCTGGGGCACACTCCGGGGGTAATTTAACTACCGTTTTAATTACGGCAATCTGTCTGGATGTAAAATCCAGATTACTTCGGATAACCCGTATATCACTAGTATTGTAGTTAGGACATTGGTTGTTTTACAAAATGGACAATTGACATTATTATATGCTCTTGTAAGTTTGACATGTTTTATGTATTTGTAAGATAAGGTGAGCAGATTCCCTTTCTTAATCATTTGATATCTTGTCTCTTGTTCAAAAACAATAAGCATCGGACAAAAAATGGCAAAACATTTTTTAACTAACAACGGTTTTATTTATACTCTTATACTTATTAAATCTGAATTAGTATCAATCTGCTAATAGTCCAATAATTTGGCGTTATATTATAGATAACGGTTAAGTCACGCAAGTAGACTCTGATTGCCTCCAACCAGCTGCCTTATCAATTCCTAGTTGGTACGTAGTGTCCCATATTTGGGCGCAAACAAACTAGATTAATCAGCCTGTACTTCAGTCTGTACTTACTATTGTAGGTTTCTAAGATCTTGGTTATAACTCGCAAATGTCGCGTCGATCTGGTCCGCCAAATTGTATAAAATAATGAGATTATTCTTATCAAAACATGAATAAAATTTAATTGTAATTGTTACAGATTACTGGAATGATAACTCTACACGCTCCCTGACGCAGTTTTTTAAGTGAAGGTAATTAATTGTGTACACTTAATTTACATTGGTTATTACATTGTTTTCATGTATAAACATATTTATCATGCATGGCACACCGTACCATGACAATAGAAGCGATATCTGTGACGTAGCAATACTAAATAAAAAAATACCTAACTGTAACCGAGTTAGAGGTCAGCGTGATAAAATCTCGCGGAGTTGTAATCCTGAGGTGACTATTCCACAAATTGTAAAACAGGTTTATAACGTTGTCTAGCCAGGCCAATGCTTTCATACGAGAAGAAAAATAAACTGTTCTTGTACGAGCGTCGATAAATGAGTCACGTTGTTTGATTGCACTGCTAGCGACTACACTGAAATACAGAGAGTATTGGGTTTTTTTCGTATGATTTTTTGTTATCTTTCTGCAATTTGCGTCTTATAACATTTCTCTATCTAATTCAAATATGTACTAGAGAATTCTATAAGTCACTGATATGCCAATAGAATTAGATGAATCCCAAAACCTATGAGTGGAGTGGATAGCATAAATAATGTTTATAGTCACGTAACTGGAATTTTCCATTGATGAGATAATTATATGTACCTTTTTTTATAGTAGTGTGTGTATGATATGACCACTCTCAATTTCTGCGGCTGTCGTTACAAGGCGATTAAGGCTGCGGCATTGTCCATTTTGAAGTGACGACGATTTAAAACGTTACATAGGGTTTGGTTATTTTAAATACTGCGTGTAGCTCGACACGCACTTAGCCAATTTATTCAATCTTTGTGAAACTACATTAGACTGCTACGAAAATAAGTAAAAAATATTTACGCATTTTTTAATAAATTCTTAAATATTTTTATACACTAATTCAACCTTATAATATTGAATCTTAGAATGATGAAGAGCTGATGGGTCATAAAGGCCATGTCTGATGTGTCCGATATCCTTTCCCGTATGTTTGATTATTCGCTCCTTGCCATTTCGTGACGCAGATGACGGTAACGTGGACAAGGATTAGTAAACATTCAGGATTACGATGCATCGTAATCCTAAATGTATACATTTAGGATTACTGTACTTATGACAACCCAGTTTAAATGATTTATGTCGATAGCATGAAACAAAGAATCAATTTTATAACGATAAAAAATAGAAGAAGGAAGAATATCAGTTCAAGGTCTCCCAATACATTGTCTTATAAAACTTCCTAAAAATGTTCCTTTATCATTAGCAGTAAGTTACTAATACAACATTATTAGTAAGTATTATATTATTCGTGTCATGTGAACTATGAATGTCGGCCTTTAGTTGTGTAATATTCCATCGCGTCACGATTGCGATATTGGTCGCTTTACATCCATGAAATCGGAATAATTGTTTTTCCTCCAGTTTTATTACACAAAGGTGGTGGTCTCTAGTTATATAACCGATATAAATAAAAATTGAAATCAATTAAAAGAATAAAATAGAAGAATAGAATATTTAAAACAACTTATAAAGATTCTGTCACTGTCAGATTTAGTCATTTATATTTGAAATTTGCTTTAGCTTTCACCAAGAGAACTTTAATTTATTTTCATTTAACAAATATATTATTCTGATTTCTGAGTTTCATAGACTGACCTGTACTTACAAATCGTACACAAAACCCATAGAAATGCGTATTCTTAATAAGTAGGTACTGCATAACGTAACCTCGCCAAAAAGCAGTCCATTAATTCAAATAAATTCATTTACTTCAAAGGACCACACCGGAGTAAATGAGACGCCTAGCGAAGCACTTGACACAAAACAAAAAATAGAGACAAAATAAAGGTCGAATCGTGACAACAAACATTCGAATCGTAGCCTCACCTCCATTATCGACCGTAACGCAATCACCTACGACATTAACCTTGGACACACGCTCCGATTCACATAAAACATCCCTTCTTTCACTCCCCTAAACCGATAAACATATCTACGACTAACTTGGCTATAAGTAATAATCAAGTCGACTTTATGTTATTTATGGCTATCACGCAATGACATACTAGTCTATGAAAGTAATTTTTCTTATTTAATAAAATATTTAAATTTCTCATAAATAATTGATAATTCTTTAAGTAGTTATTCTTTATTTAAATAGCAATCAAAAGGTTTGTAAAAGAAACAAACAACATCACATACATATATTGTGATTCCATATTTAGGGTTTAGGTACATATTTATCTATTTAAACTTTATACACGTAAAATGTACAACTGGTTAACCGGAGGGTTAGGCAGAGATTACATCTTTCTACTTGCCACGATCTCTGCATACTTCCTTCATCCACACTCATAACTATGCTTGCTTCAATTAAGGCAGTAATGGGTGAAACCGACTACCATGAGATTCTGCGTGAATATCCAGAGATAACCAGATCTGCAGGTATGCAATCTGTTGCAAATAATACCACGCTTCATTATATCAGGACAACACCTGGACATCTAGTCTCATAAAAGAAATAATCAAATAAATATTTTAGAAACTTAACTACATATAATAGTTTACATTCAATTCCCCATTGCACTTTCAATTCAACAACGGGATTCGATTTAAACAGTATGTAAGTGAAGTTACAAAATACTATAAACAGATTTTACGAATGTAGGCCAGTGAGTGTGGCTTTATTCATATCAAGTGTGTAACCGACATTACATTATACATTGAATTTATCAAGATCTTTATATTCACCATGTTATTATGATTCAACATAACTACTATTTTAAGTACCTTTTATCTTTATGAAATTAATATGCTCTGAATTACTCATCAATACTTATTTATCCTTCGTTATTCCTGTGCCCATACTTGAATTCTTAAAACACACACAACATACAATGTTTTACTATTGAAAATAATTGACATGTAAGTGCACATGTTAGTCACTACATGTATATCGATCCCATTATTGAGTCATCCTACTGAACGTCACCTTTTAATGTTATCGAGCCTGTTAGCTCTGTCTACCACCTGAGGGATAAAGACGAGATATAAATGTATATATACACTTAGTCGTGTATTAAACCGGTCACGGCCTCTAACACTCCCTCAGGCCCGCGGGACGGGAGTGAAATTTTGGCATCCGTTCCACTCCGCAAAGAAGTTACATAACAATGCAGGTTTGCGCCCACGCTACTAACAGGATGTTTTGTCGATTTCTACTGTATCTAAGCTTGCACTGCTGCACAATTCTCAAATGAAAATTGCATATTATCGCATCCGGAAACGGATCCATAATGTTTGAAATTAATAAAACTACTTTTTTTTGGCACAAAGTCGGTTCACGACTGCAACAGATCCAAAAGTAACAAGTAAATTCAGAACACAGTCTGTTACTCGGCGAATGTTTTTAAATAACTCTGTTTTTATTCAATCGATAAGGAAATGGAACAAAGACAAAACCGTTTTATTTTTCCTATGTAGCTAAGCTAACCAGATTTTTGTATTTCAAACCATAAAGCATATGATGGTGAACAGTGACTTAAAACTTCTTTCATCTATATCAGGATCTCAGCATCACAGACTACATATTTACTTAAGAACACAACCATTGCGACCTAGTTTGTGCCAAAAGGTCCGCACCAGCAGGACAAGAAAATGTTACGGTATGGTTGATCGAGATAAATTGTTCGCTCCCTCTACTAAACTGGCTTTGCTGATGAATAATACAAGAACAACATTTCAATAACTACAATTTTGTGTACATGTAGGTGAACTACTATATGTAGATTGAGAATAATTGATATAACATACAACAATTCAGAATGTTATGACGATTGTTTGTTTACCTTTGTCCTAAATAGCTATACAAAGCCGTAGTCACGAATCAATAGAAGGGGAATAGGACGATAAACCAGCACAAAACTACCTCAAATATATTTATTTGGCAGACGTTAATATTGGTATCGAGTAAGAATTAGTAGTTAATTATGTATTCTTTTTTTTAAGTGATTTTACCATTGCGCCTTGCTGTAGCTACTGTACTTTAATATGAATGTTTCTTTATGTTACCTGGTTGACTGGAAGAAATCCCTCATAGGGATAAGTCCGCCATTGTGCATTGTTATTTTTTTAGTGTCTTTTTATGTACTACTAAATATTTGTTTTGTACAATAAAGTATTTACAAACAAACAATAGTGTTCTGGTGGATAGTTAAATATACATATAAATTAAGTAGACATTTCTAATATGCATTCTGTGTTGTTTTTTAAACCAGCCAAATAATAATCCACTAGTAAACGATGTGTTCTGTATTTTTACTGTAAGTCTACGCAGTTAACTGGTAGGGTTATATTACTTCGACGGATTAGTTTATTTTACTAAGGCGTTTTGTTAATCATGACTGATGTGAAAATTCTGCCGCATATTAATTTTACTTACTTCTACGTTTTATATACAAACATTGGTGAAAATACTATGAAAATATTTTTCTTTTAGTAGTGTATATACTTGCACTACGACAAGAACCTCTCAATCAAAATGTTTACGAGTGAACGTCGTACAATGTGCAACAAAGACGACACGTGCATGTTTATTTGAACGTCAGGCGGGTTTAGAGTTGTATCGTAAAGTAATGAAAGCACAGAAGGCAGACGGACATGTGACAAAGATTTTTATTTGCTAAATATGCATACGACATTAGTAGTCTTAATTTTTTTGAGTGTCTTCCGTACCTACGGGTTACCGGTGTGCAAATGGATTTGAGGGTCACACACTTGAATCTATAAATAGCAGTGTGTGCTTTTCCTTTCAATAATTGCAATCAATTAAGCATTTTTATATGAAAGGTTCTCGCGACGACTATGGTGCCGATTGTTTAATGTTCATTTACTCCTTGACATTTTGCGTAAATTGTAATATTTTCTTTTTATTAATAGTGTAGACTATACACAAAATAAAACTGAAATAAGTGTACCTTCTAAATAATACTTTGTACCCTTCAGATAATATTTCTTTACGCATAACTCTATGCAACTTCCGCAAAAATTATGTTTTAAGTAGAAGTTAAATAGTCTTGTTACTCACATTCATTTGCTGCTAAACAAAAGAATTCTTAAAAACTTGTAACCTAACCTTTTGTTTAGAAAAAAGCTTAGAGCACATAGTTAAAAAAGAGCGAAAAATAAGCGCAAGTATTATTACTTATTACTAATTCAATTTACTTATTTACCACTCCCTTTGATAAAAGAACGACGCTCCAGACTACCAGCGTCGTTATTTCTTCGATTAACGAACCCCTGTGCCATTAGAGAGCTGCCTTACCAAGCCCATTGGCGTCAAAACGACCTTGCCACGTCAACTTGACATATCACTTTCCACCTTCGCAACATATGTAGCATAGGCTGTATAAATTAATAGATTTCGTTAAAGTTGCGGGCAAAAATGGAAATAAACCTGATTATGTTTGTATATTTTTTAATACTTACTACCTTTTGGTACTTATATTGTATTGTTTATAGGTGGAGGAATACTGCTGTGAGTGTTATGGGCATGCGGTGAGCCCTGAAGCTTTTCACCAAGATGACAGAAGGAGAACGGCAACAAAGCGCGGGCGGCACCAACGCCGCGCCGCAACACAGGAAAGGACACAGGTAACACTTCTATAATGTAATAAGATTCATTATTTTAGTAATTTGGTTCTCAATATTCTAGTTTAGATGTCTGATTATTTAAGCTATCAAATTTCTGATTTACCTACATATATTCTCAATCGAAAAATGGAAAGATGGATCAATGGCACTTGCGTAATTAGTATTTGTAACGTTTATACTCGTAGATACCGTTTTTCACTGACATTAATCTCACAATGTGTTCAAATGCTCTATAGAATGAGTAATAACCGCATTTACCTGGCACTAAATGAATGCGGATGTATTTTCTCACGATTCAATGTGATTCTAATTTAAACATAACATGAGATGTTTTAACCTATATCCCAAGCATATACCATATCCAATTACATATAATCACGTCTTTATCCCTTACGGGATAGACAGAGTCAACAATCTTGAATAAACTGAAAAGCCACATTCAGCTGTTTGAAATGTCAATAATGGAATTTAAATTTAAAGAGTAGAATTTCGTCTGTTGGCAGATATTTTATACTTACGCAATATGTTTTTAATACACAGTAAAAGCTTGCAGGCTCTCAGCATGAATATCTTCTAACTCCCCCACGCAGCGGGTTAATTTTAATTCGTATTTTACCATCTGCCAGACAGTTTTTTACGGAAGATACCAGGAATCTATTACACAAAAGTATCTACAATATAATTGATTAATATTATTCCGACTTTTATGCATACTAAAGTTGTAAAATCTATAGTTGTGATATTTTATAATTTGTTTAATTGGAATTTAAAATAAATAATTATTACTAATTAATATCAAAAGAAGGGTCATTGCATCAGAATTTATAAGGCCAATTTTTGATCGATCTAGAAAATGATAATAAATTGCGAATAAAGGCAGTCGCGAAAGCGCTGTGATAAGAAAGTGATAGAGAGAAAAGGCCAGGTGAAAATTTTTCAAACTTAACATGATAAAGAATGCCAAAGACCTTTCAAAGTGAGGATAAAAAAATCCAGTAGTTAACACGCAAAGATAAGAGAGGGACAATCATATTGTGTTAACTAATGTGTGTTTGACACATCTTTAAAATGTTTAGTCTAGAATAAATCAAGGTTAAGCCAATAACATTCATTCATTCATTCAGATCATATAATCACGTCTATATAACATTCATATCAAATAATCACGTCTGTATCCCTTGCGGGGAAAACAGAGCTAGCAGTTTAGAAAGACTGACTTCGTGGCCTACGTTCAGCTGTTAACTTTGCCTTTATGATAGAATTGAGATTCAAAAGACAGGTTGCTACCCCGTCGCCTAAAAGTAGAATCCCAAGTTTAATTAGTGGAAGAGATGGAGTGGTCCTATTCCTTTTTATATTGGTGCCGGGAACCACACGGCTTTGCCAATTACATGCCTAGGTTATCTATTAAGTCATGTATTTAGTACTTATTGTAAAATACAATGCAAATAAGGTTATTATGAGTACAATTATTATTATCACCAATTATGATAATACCTGTACTGACTCCTTTGATTTTCCTTTTCTCGTCCCAAACGAAATCGAAATGGACCAAGAAAAAGAATTTACCTACAAGTACACTAGATACGATACCTTTGTCTGCAAAATGGAGGATAAGAAATCGGTACTCAACTCACCAATAAGAAAATGCTTCCAAATCTTTCACAATCGAGCAACATCACATCTTTATTGTATAAACAGAATTTTGTAAAAATATAATGTCATAGACAATTTGTGATAATTACTTCTTAGTAAGAAATTTTCGTTGGATGTACAAATGGCACAAATGTTATCTCTATCTTGTGCTGTATTGTTACAACTGTATCAATACATTTAATCACGTGACTCACTAGTAGTCTCAATAAATATGTGTTCTTATTCGCGTGTGTTCATCATCCATGAAATGGCTGCTGTGACCCACATTATGCTATTGATTACGTCCATTAGTACGTCTCTGTATCTTCCATCTGCTCCCTATATATTTATGATAATAAGAATTCAATTATGTTTTATTGCATCTGCATCGGTACTCTATTTATTAATCTTCGATACAGTTCGATATTTTTAAGCATATTCATTGGTACAGAGAAAAACATCTTGTTTTTATTAGGTCGTTACTTGTTACAATACATCCAGGATGTTTGGTTGAACGTCTCCAGCGATCAACATCTGGCGTTCGATTATTCGGTAAATATTACATGTTTATGTTTCTAAAGATCAAGGCTCGTGTCACCAAGCCAAAATATGAAACGTACTCTTACAACGTCATTTTAACCTTCCCCAAACCCTCCTCTTAGGTTTGAAATAATTATATAAATTTATACTTATTCTAAGATCAGCATACAAAAAGTAATTGTCATGTCATCCAATTGGTAGGTCCTATGCAATTTTGTATGTCAAAACATTTAATTCGCAGACCAAACCGTAAATTGATCCATAAAATATATTCGTACTCAGTGTTGCTTTTCGTTACTTTTACCATTTACTTAAAAGTTCGTTTATCAGAGGATGAGATTTCATATGTGATAGATTTAACTGACCTATATAAAAAGGTTTGGAAAATGGGCCGCATGTCGCTATGGCCCTCCCTTTTCTGACTCATGCATGTAACAACATTAGTATTTTAGTGAATTTTATCCGATAACGCTTGTCTTTGTGTCACACTCGTAGATAACCGAGTTTGCGACACCTGGCCAAGAATAGTGTCAGAACGTGAGCCTCGCTGATATCACTCATCCTAGTCACAGGCTCACACCGGCCCTTCCTCAGATACTAAACCAGATTGCAACAGTTTCAGCACGTGCCACCACGTCACTTTGATTTATCGCTCATTTTGGTTTAATATTGTATACGATGTATATCATTTTTTCTTACTTATAGTTAGAGTTGCTTAGTTTGATAAGTTTTCTTACAAATATAGTGCAATAATTGGTGAGAATGCCTGAAAACTTAGAACAACACCGAAAGCTTCTAGACAGGTAGGTATTTCAATGATGTAGTAAATACAATACATAATAACTATTTTAATTCCGGGACGATTAGTTTGGTAAACAAAAACACATGCACTATAAATGTTTGTAAACAAAGTGTGGAATTGAGTGATTCTCACGATCGTGCGCTTTCCCTCTAATAAGTTTTCTGTGTAATAAGTATCTATAATTATCAAAGAGAATTCCTGTTCCATTGTTACCAAATAAAAAAGTGATGTGGTGATTTTTCTTGTTTTCTTATATATTTTCATCGGCACTAGCACCTGCAATAAAAATTGGAGAATTGTCACATTGCTGTATTATTTTTGCCATTATATTGTATACTTACAAAATGCCTTGGTCTTGTATTTAACCATTGCTGATAACAACACTAAATTAGAAATTGTTAAAAATACAATGATACTACACGAAGTCTGCATTACTTACTTGTGGACTGTGGTGGCTGTGGCCATACACTTGACGGATTTATGTATCGGCACAAATTTTTAAGTTTACCATTATTAGATGATTCTTCCTCATAACGAATTATTAATTTTTTTTGTGGCTCTGTCTACCTCATGGCGGACGACAACGTAAAAAATGTTAGAGAGAATACGCGTGGGACGAATTTATAGGTTATTTTTGCTTTTCTATGATCTCACTTGGCCGTGTACAAACATTTACATTACATTAATATTTGCGCAGGAGGCAAGAGTCAATGTACGCGATGACGGGACTCTACGCGGAGTCGGGATGCGGGGACGGCGCGGACGACCCCCCGGGACCGAGCGCGCCGCCACACCCTTCGCACCCCCCACGGGATCCAAGCAAATGTCACAGCCGGAACCCATCTGCTGGAATATGCGACAGGTAATATATGTAATTAATACCTACTTGAATACGCACTAAAAAGTCATATAGTTCTTATGTTTTCATTGCGAATTGTGTTTTGCAGAGATCGCGAAAGGGAAAAGGAAAAACCCCGACAAATGTTCCCAGAAATATTAGACATTCCTCATGACACACGAGACTGCGGTATCTTGTCGTGGAGGCCGCTCTTTATTCAGAGATTTTCTAGTATTAAAGTGAGTTTTTAGAATTATTTTAATTGCTGCGGCTTGCTTTTTTCTGAACAAGCATTAAAACTGGGTTCTTTTTTTTAGGTATTCGTATTTTTCCTATCGTTTCTAGTTACGCTGCAACAAGCGTTAAGTTCAGGATATATAAACTCTGTGATCACGACCATAGAAAAACGCTTTGAAATCCCGTCAAGTCTGTCGGGTTTGATTGCGAGCAGTTACGAAATTGGCAATGTCATCACGGTCATCTTCGTCTCGTACCTTGGTAGCAGAAGACACATTCCAGTTTGGATCGCAGTCGGTGCGTATTCTAATTTTACCTTCATTCTATTCTTGTTTTAGTTTGCCAATACCTGTTTATTTAATTATTTTTATTGGTACAATTACCAAGCCTATTTACATTTAATTTTGCCTTTATTGTCGTTACGTATTACTAAAACCTATTTTATTTAATGAATTTTTATAATTATCAAAATATGTATATAAAAGTTAAACATTTTGATACCTACTTGTTTACCTAAAAATGCCTGTTTTAGGTGCCGTAATAATGGGCATTGGATCTTTGGTATTTGTTGTTCCGCATTTTATTGCGGAAGTGAACAGCGAGACATTAGCCAACAACAAATCTGAGGAGAACATCTGCCGACTGCCTGGCCTCGACCAGGACCTTAGTCTTGCTCGACTGGCGGGCCAGGCCGGCTTGCCACCTAGCAACTTGAGACCTGATAACTGCATTAAAGTAAGTAAAAAAATATTCATGATGAACGGAGAACCCTAAAGAGATAGTTTTGCCCTGTCCCAGATAAAACACTTCCACAAGTATGATAGCGTAGTTCATACAGGTGACAATGAATAAGCACAACACTTGTTGTTACGAGTAATAATTAACGTTACGGTACTTATGCATTTTGCACTTAGGTGCTAAGAGATATTGCTGTTGTTGTTTGTATACGATTATGTAATCGGTAGATAATATTTTTTTCGCCTCAGTTTTATCAATCCGAACAGTTTAATGACTCTCTTGCATTACAATCTACATATTTGTACACATTAACCAATGTTACCATTATTAATATTGTAAAATTATTGCACAGAGCACTCCAAGCACTTTCCTGCCAGTGATGGTGTTCATCGTGGCACAACTACTGCTGGGATGCGGCGGCTCCCCCTTGTTGACTCTTGGCACAACGTACGTCGACGATCACGTACGCCCGGAATCGTCTAGCATGTATATCGGTTAGTAAAATAAACACTCATACTGTTTGTTACTCTTAAATATATATAAAAAAGGACCAGACACAAACCATCTAAAGCATTTTAGCTATAATCACTTACATAATTATTAGCTATAATACTCACATAAATTTGACGACGCCACGACGACGGTAGTAGGTACCCTATACCTACCTATTTCAGTTTTGTTTCTTAAACTTACTGTCTAATTTAATAATAATAACTACAGTACCAGATCCTAATGAAGCTGTACTTAATATTCTCTTTGTACATAACGTGACCTCAACCAACCTTCTTAGAACTTATTGCCTGTCTTTATTATCAGCCTACGACTGGTGCGTGCCTCGTAACCGTATAACGCACTGTCACCAACGCCGACGAAGCTTTTATGAACATAAGTACCTTTTGTTTCGTATTACCTTTTACCTGCATCGCTCGCGAAATTAGCCCCACCTACAAAAGAATACAGGTTTTTCGTTAATCCCACGGGTACGTTAGCTTTTACCAGGATGAAGGTACTTACGTGCGTCTGTCCGTACACCATACTATATGTATGCAAAATTTCATGTACATTAGTTCAGTAATTTAACTTTGAAAGGGTAACAAACAAACAAACTTACTCTCGCGTTTGTAATATTGGTATCGATAGTTATTAATTTTTTCATTTAATTAATTCAAGCCTGATTGAAATGCATTAACTTAAGTTTATCATCAAAGGTTATTTTAAATTGGTTCCATCTGCTTTTCTATTACCTACATGATTCCTTTTCGGCCACCATTCATAACTGTTTACCCATAACATAGGCGTAGATAACTATTAAGTTATTGTCTAATCTATGATAAGAAATAACACTCATAAAAATATAGAAATTTATCGGAAACTTTTAGTAACAGCGATATTATAGAATACTGAATATAATCGTTAAATTCTTCCGATGAAATTAGATAGGAATTTATATTTAGTATATTATTTTAAAATAATCTTATCTTCACAAAAGGCACTCCTAACGCATTGACTGGGTGTCCAGTACATCCATTTAAATCGATTAATTATATTTATATATAAATGGCATGGTAAAATTATATTAAATTTGTCATATAAGTTAAAGCTTACTTCATTAAAACTTAAGGCGAACCAACTCTGGCATATCGTGACAGTCTAGTTTACATACTATTGCTATAAAACAAGACACATTTAATTTACCAACGAATTCATCACAAAATCGGTTAATAAACATATTTGTTGGTAACGTGTGCAATGCATGACGAATTCTGTATGCTTGTTTTATTCAAACAAAATGGTTTTGTACTAAATATTTATTAATTTAATTAAATGTTTATGCATCTCTTCAACTATAGGCTTTTGGCGCTTTGATGTTTAAATAGGATAAATTCAACAATATTTACAACGTCGATAAGCCTGTCATATATATCTATAAAGATTTTTTCTTTAATTGAAGCATAATCACGGTCGTAAAATAGAGTTGCAACGGCAATAAAGCCGCTTTTAGATGACCGTGGGCGGGTTTAGTGCAGTTTATAAGAGCTGGAGTCAGGTGAAGCGAGCACAGAGCTGAGCCAAACCTGCCCTTGAACTGCTCCAACTATCGTTTCCATTATATATTGATTGGTTAGAATTTTTTTTGAAGATATGTTTATGAATAGAATAAAATGGTAATGACAACTTTTATTCGTTGTTTTATTAGGATAGCGATACCACTCTTGGTCATTCCTTTATAAGATGGAGTCGGGTGAAATAAACCTTTAACTAAACCCGCCCTCGAACTGCTCCAGCTTTCCTTCTAAGGGGAGTTATCAACCTTTTGTTCTCTGAAATATATCACTTAAATAATGTGTAGTTCATATATCGATTGGAAAGAAAAGTATTTTATAACTGTGACATACAATCAGAAAAACTTTTCTTCGAGTTTGTTCTGAGTTTCTAAAACTACATTTTTTCATCATAATTAGTAAATATATATTTAAATATATACGGGACAAATTACACAGATTGAGTTAGCCTCGAAGTAAGTTCGAAACTTCTGTTACGAGATACTAACCCAACAATACTTTATTTTATAATAAACTAGCGACCCGCCCCGGCTTCGCACGGGTGCAAAATTTTGTTATTATACATAAAAACCTTCCTCTTGAGTCACTCTACCTGTTACAAAAAACCGCATCAAAATCCGTTGCGTAATTTTAAAGATTTAAGCATACAGACAAACATACTAAAATAGCGACTTTGTTTTATACTATGTAGTGATACTTATATAGATAAACATCCAAGACCCAGGCCAATCAGAAAAAGTTCTTTCTCATCATGCCCTGGCCGGGATTCGAAACGATAGCGGTAAATGACCTTGGTTATTCACCGCTAATTATATCTATTTGTCCTTAATATCGATTTCCTAACGTAGCAGCTGTTTTAGGAAGGTACTTTGTGGTTGGTATAAGAAGCAGGTGCCAGATGTTCCGTGTCTGTACTGATATAAATGTCTTGTCGGGTTGAATTTTCTTTGCTAATATTTAGTTTATCAACTTTTGATGGAAATTACATAAACTTATAACAACGAAAGAGTGAATAGGTACAGTTACAGTAATGAACAGCCAAACTATTAGGGGCAAGAAGTCCTAAAACTTGAATTCTCTAAACGAGCGGCCAAAACAAGGCCTCATTGGGGCTTTTATGTTAACCTACCTATTTCAAATAAATTTGAAACCTTCATCGATGTTTTGGCTTTATCAACTAACAATAAAATCTGTGAAAGAACTGTTTAATCGCTTGGGTCTATTCCATTGATGAACGCAGCGATGCGCCGCAATCATGTTACAAAATCTTGATTGAGTTGTACGCGGTTGGCAGTTTGGCAGTGTTAGCTAACTTTGTAATCTCTCTTGCAACACGAAATTTTTAAAACTTATTCTTATAATCTAGCAGCAAAATTAATTAGTAGCAGCCACATTATTAATCATTCTTTATGTCGTGTTGCTCAATAATAGACATTTTAATAAGGCCTACTTATGCGAGAAGCCTCTTCAGATACGATGTGGAGTCGAGAGCTGCTTTTGGTCGCCTTCAGACAAGTACACTCAGAAAATACTTCCTTCATTTGCTTTCTTTCTGCCCCATATTTGAGTAGAATATGTTTTTTTTTTAAATACTCATAAAACCTGTATCTTAAATCTCACTTTGTTTTACATTCTTAAATTTTTTTAAAATTTTGTTTTTAGCAATAACGCTTGTTTCGCTATATGATTTCATTAGAAAATTGCTTAAGTTAATCAACCGCTTGAATATCAATCTACTTAAATAGCCTAGCTTATATTTGCATTCAACCTTCGATGTCGGTTGAAGTTCAAGAACAATAACTAATTAACGAAACTTAATGTTGCGCTGAAAAATGTTTGTCATTATCACGCAAGGGGACCCAAGCAGCGGCTGGTAGCAATAGTAGTTACTCATTGATACAACCGCGAAATCCGGGCCATTTGCGACCGCACAAAACAACGGTGACCTAGTTTCATTCTGCAGTCTGCAACCAAGTTGCTGTTACTGCATGCAGCCCGGCACTGCTATGGGTTTCAGATGTCAAACTTTGCTCAACTGCACACGCTAAACGAATTTATAGCCTATCTATCTATATATTTATAGAATATATAGATTCTTGTTTATGAGCATGCGATTGGATAACGGGGTCGTTTAAACTGATCGTATTTTAACTTGCAATGATAGTACATACTTTTGACATAATTTTCAAATAGGTACTTAAATTCTGTTCAGAATTCAAAGAACTTTGATAACCCGTTGGCAAAAGCTAACAACAGTTATCGTACATTTTATGTTGGTATATTTAATTTGTGTAGTTCTAATAGGAATATTAATCAATGCAAAATCATGTAAGTTACCTACTTTAAATGGAACAGTTTGTTCTAGCTTATAACATCTTAATTTTATTACCCACTTACCCAACGCAGTCAACACAAGGTACTACTTCGACCGCGTCTTGAATAATTAAATTAAAAAAGTAATTATACTACACGGAATTGAATTACAGCTAATGGCCAGATTAACCATTTAAAGCGCTTTTTACTTTATTTTTGTAAGTTTACGGCTTCCAATTTAGTAATAGGAGATTTATGGACTTTGGAGAAGCACGTTCTTGAGTGCCTTTAACAATAAACTTAAAGAACATTGAATTTTTCTATGAATAATAATTAGAACTTGGTAAAATATATATTAAGTCTGTCTTTCCATCTTACTGAGTGGTATACAACGTATTATATTAAATGTCTCCTGAATTAAAAATACCTGTTCTCCTTTCTAACTAAAATCCGGAAACAACCTTATGTAGGTTTCGAATCCACGACCTAATACCACTATACAAAGAAACTTAAACCGTTAGACTACGGAGGTAAACGACAGCGGAACAGTTGAATTAATTATAGGTTAATTAATCATTGTTTTGTAAATAGCACATGTACATGACAGAATGATTGATGTTATTTCCATAGGGAGCTACAGCCATCGGTTTTCCACACGCACTCACCCTTCCTATTTTTTTTACCTTTTACTTATATGTTAATTGTGTTGTGTTGTTTTAGGATGCATGTACAGTATGGCGGCCTTCGGTCCAGTGCTCGGATTCTTGCTGGGCGCTTATCTGCTGACATTTCACATGGACTCCATTTCTGGCGCAAATATAGCCATCGGTAAGGAATGTTTATTTTGCTGTTTTCTGATTTCACGTACAATTTTAAAGAAAGCTGATCATGCATTTTAACACGATAAAAGTGAAATTTATCTGCCCCCCGTTTACAAATTACAAGAAAAAGCTAATTCAAAATCTTATTTTACTATCTTATGTGCCTATCATTGCGACAAAAATATAGTTGAAGAAATAAAGTATCCGCATTTTTTAAGTGTTTATAGACCGTTCACCTTGACACGTCAGTGTGAACTTTTCTTCACTGACCTTTCCTCACTGTGACAGCACATTATTCAAGCCAAACATCGCTTTAATTATCCGGATAAGTAAACAACCTTCGTCAAAATACGTATAATAATTGATTGATTGCATTTCAGGGCCAGCGGATCATCGATGGGTAGGCATGTGGTGGGGCGGGTTCCTGCTATGTGGGCTGCTCCTCATTCTGGTGGCCATACCATTCTTCTCGTTCCCGAAAGTTCTCGTCCGGGAGAAGGAGAAGATTCGATTAGTTGAAAAAGCGGCTGCTGCAAGCGGCAGCGGCTCCGCCAAACCGCAGAAACCGCAGTCTGATATCAAGGATACTGGCTATGGAAAAGATATTAAAGGTTAGGCCTCGACCTCTTTGGCTGACCCAACTGCATGCATAAACAAACTTGTATATAACTTATCTCCTGAATGTGATATCGCCAAGTTTTCCTTGAATTCTAAGCATTTACTTATATTTTATGTTAGGAACCAAATTTTCGCAAGTTTGACGTTTTATAACCTTTTTTTTCTGAAGTGTATGTCAACAAGAAGTTCCTTCTATATCTCTCTGTCAATCAGCATTTTTATTCATAAATATACTTTAAAAATTATTTGTATTAAAAGAAATGTTTTAGCTCTTAGTATTTATATACTAGAAAAGTTTAGTCATCAATATTAATTAAAATCATTTTTATTAATTGAAATGTCTGTAAACTCACAAAATTGGATTCTTTATACTAAAAGTGTAGTGTATGTCGTTGGGATCTTTTGTAATTTGCGCATTACATGGTGTGTGATGGTAAGATAGGTATTTTCAAAATAAGAGTCAAATCACTCAAAGGTTGCCAACTTGGTTATAATCGCGTAATAAATATTTGATTTGTATTTTTCATTAATATTTTAAAAAATAATCTCTTTTTGATCTTCTGTTTAGATATACCGGTTTCAATGTGGCGACTCCTGAAGAACCCCGTGTACGTGGTGACGTGCCTCGGCGCGTGCATGGAGCTGATGATCGTGTCTGGTTTCGTGGTGTTCCTGCCAAAATATCTCGAGACGCAGTTCAGCTTGGGCAAGAGTCAAGCTAGCGTTTTTACCGGTAATTTTTTTAAACTACTAACTCCTAGATGATTGTGTGGAAATTGTGCGAAAGGATTAATTATAAGACAAAACTATTATGAAAAGACCATGCAAGTTCTTCTCCACTTTGTTCGTCGTTGGTCTACGACAGCTACATTTTATCCAACTCAAGTCTTTGATGAACCTCAAGACTTTGCAAGAATTGGCAAGGACGAAATATACAAAAATATCTTGCCATTACGGAAATTATGAACGCGATGAAGGCCAATGAAGAAAATCCGTACTTTATTTAAGCATTTAAATGATCATCGCGTGTGTTAGTTTTTGTATCCGGATGATATTTTTCTTAACAAAGAAGAACATCAATGGCTGATACAGTAAATATTAAACATAGAAGGATGAATCCATGACCTACAGTAATTTTTATTTGTTTGCTAAGCTTTCAGGGTTAGGTCAGGCGTTTAATCGATTTTTATGTAATTTGTAACAGAAATGAAGACCGGAAAAAAGGTTCAGCAATAGCTTCATTTCAATGTCAAATAATTCTTGAAGCTTTGCAGCTGACCGATTGAACTGAAATGGTACGAACAACAAAAACGGTTAAACGAGGAATCGTTGTTTTGTAGTACAGCTATGTCAATGTCGTCTTTATGTTATTTTATAGATAGATAAAGACCTGCCCCGCGAAAAACTATCACTGTCCCTTTTCACGTCATAATAAAAAGCGAAACAGCGATAGTTTTTCGGGAGATAAAAGCAGCGTTGCGCGCGCCATGCTACGGGGGCTGAAAGAGATTACTTGTTGTCACCAGGTTCCATAGCAATCCCGGGCGCGTGTATCGGGATATTCATGGGCGGGTGTTTGCTCAAGAGGCTGGAACTGCGGCCGAAAGGCGCCGTACAGTTCGTCCTCATCTCTAACACAATCTGCTTGTCCTGCTATGCTTTGCTGTTCTTCCTCGGCTGTGATAACATCAAAATGGCCGGGACGACCATACCTTACACTAATAATAGGTGAGTAAGATTTTTTATAATTCCATCTTTTAATGCGGGCTAGAAATCACGCGTTTAGAAGTATTGTGCAAAATATTTCAATAGAAACCCAACTCTCTTACGGGATGAGACCCTTCCCTCCTTAACACTCCCATTAAATGTTTTGAAATTTGCAGTCACATATAAAAACTGCCTATTATTCGGATTATTTAAAATTGTATATTATTAAATATCCTGACGTTAGTCCAGGATACATCATCTTTCAGGAGGCTGGGTGCGCCAAATTGTATACTACAAAGTAGAAAATATTTAGACGAAAATAAAATTTGTTCATCTGCTATTTGTATTCAATTTCAAATACAATCAAAAAATTGGTATCCAAATATTTGCAAATTAAAAACTTTGAATGTTACTACGCTCTTATCGAAGTGCATTCGCGGTTTCGCTACCATGACCGCATGCAAAAATTTGTTCCGCTGTTTGATAATTCTATTCCATTTTTGCTTGCTCAATTCAGACTGATTACATCAAACTTTGAGAGCCGGATATCCCTATAATATTGCGTAAATGACATTTAGAGCACGAAATATTAATTCAGTTTTCGTGTGATTTGTTCCTATAACAGTACAAATATTTTTGCAAGTTACATATGTACCACAAGCACAATTTAATTTAATGATTAATCTAAACTGATAAATAAATATATATAAATTACAAAGGTGTACACACAATAAAATTTATTCTAAACTTTCAAATGGCAATTATTTTGAATTTGATTTAGTTGTTTCTTTTGTACTTGGTGTGAGTATAGTTTTGAAAATGTAAATATATTTTTTGCATACGTAGGTATAATATATATTCATTGACCCAAAATTGCACCACCACAAGTTATATACTTGTGGTGGTGCAATTTTACCAACATTATATATTGGTATTAACATACCTTTATCAAATGAAATCATTTATACTCGTATCAAGTTTTGATTTGATAGGGTAACTTACACAAATGATTTTTTTATTGTGAAATGTTTGAACCCGACAGCAACGTGGAGCCGTTCAAGGTCAATCTGACTGCGGCGTGCAACTTCAACTGTCTTTGTACCGAGACGGACATGGAGCCGGTGTGCGGGAACAACGGCCTCACCTACTTCTCCCCGTGCCACGCCGGCTGCGCGGCCTTCTCCTCCTCCAGGGCCAACTTCACTAACTGCGCCTGTGAGTGTATACTGCTGACTGACGTCTACTGTCTCGATTGAACTAGTCGTTCCTTCTTACTAGAACCAGTTGTAACCTTGGTTGTGAATTATTTTTTTCTATTTATGTTAGCATAGGTTTTATTCGCAATTTTAGTGAATAATCTACCCTACTGGTACTTTTGCTATTGGATACAAAATAAACCAGGAGGCTATTTTGTGAATGATTGTCTCGTCATGGCCAAGTTGTAAAGTTTAACTTATTTTAAGCTGTTAGTTTTCGAAAAATTACATAAATCACAATGGTTGAAGACATTAAGACTTACAATCGATACGTTTCCTTCGCAGGCGTGCATGAGAACAGCCGCGACATGTCGCTGGGCGCGGTGCTGAGCGGCGCGTCCGCCTCCGCGCTCACGGCCGGCGCCGCGCACGACTACAGCAGCGAGGTACACTTATTTAAACACTAGCTGTTGCTCGCGACTTCACTTATTATGATATTCCAATGTCTAAGCTATAAGTTGTAAGCTTGAAAGAAGGTAACAGACACGCATATATTTATTGAAACTTTCGCATTTATAATATTTGTAGAATTTCTTCATCGATACCCATACCCAAATAAAATATGTTTTTTCAGTTTATATGCAGGTTCAGAAACAAAATTATTGTAAGTTATCTTGGGACCATAACATTAAAAAGCGACTACGCTTGATACTTTAGTGAGAAAAATATTTAATCTTGATTAATATCTAGATACGAAAATAAATAATGTTTTGGTATTGCAGGTGACCGTGGTGCCGGTGGCGACGGCAGGCGCGTGCAACCCACCGTGCACCACCATCTTCCCGTTCCTGGTGCTGCTGTTCTTCATGACCTTCGTGGTGGCCGTCACTCAGATGCCGCTGCTCATGATCGTACTCAGGTACATACAGCACCCAACTGTCTATAATTATCAATATTTATGCCAAAGTCTATCTGTATGTTACGCTAACGCTTACCTAACTGGACTGATTTCAATGATATTTTATATGAATATTATTAGTTATACGAGGACAAACTAAAGCTGCTTTTTCTGGAAAGCAAAAGTTGAAACCATCTCTTTTTCTTTAAGATACAAATCGTTTACTTCTTCCTTATCACGTTAGTGCCGGTGCGTCCTCGCCTCTCTGGAGAGGAGGCAGAGGTCCTATGATCCTGTACTGGGTAAGTCAGGTTTTAACACGAAGCAACTCCCATTTGTACACACGTGTATAGGATGATGTTTTCACATCCAGTTACCTGAATATGAAGGTTTCCTCGCAATGTTTTCAGTCACCGTTAGGCGGTAGTAACATGTCATACAACTTTTTTCTTAGATTTTAATTTCTTTTCTTTACTATACAAAGAAATGAAGGTACTAAGAGCTAAGTAAGATTATGTAATAACATGCTTCATTAACGAATTTCATGATCAATAACAGATCCGTGAGTGAAGAGGAGCGTTCGTTCGCGCTGGGCATGCAGTTCGTGATCTTCCGACTGTTCGGCTACATCCCGGCGCCCATCGTGTTCGGCAACCTCATCGACTCCACGTGTCTGCTGTGGAAGCAGTCCTGCAGCGGCGAGAAGGGCGGCCGCTGTCTGTTGTATGACATCGAGCAGTTCCGATACAGGTCTCATATCAATACTTATTATGAATAAATTTGTATGTCGTCAATTAATGAAGCCTTTATTGGCTATTTTTGATTTTTATTTATTCCGTTTTGAAGAAATCGACTCAAAAATTCTTAGATCAAATTCGGTTCAAAGATAACAGCTACTTTTCTTCCTGAAACTGAAATTATCAAAACTATTGAAATAAAAGACCAGACACACCATAAAGATTAAGATTCATCAAGACTTCCATTTAGTGAAAACATTAATAAAACAAAATAGAGCGCGATGAACAATTGACTTTTACATTTCAGATATGTGGGCCTGTGCGGCGGCATAAAGATCGTTGCGCTGGGCATCTTCCTGGCGGACTGGTGGCTCGTGCGCCGCCGCAAGCATCTCGACAACGCCGCGCCGCTCGACCCCAGCAAGGACATCGCCGGCTCCATCATCAGTTTAGATAAATGTGAGAACATTTCCTCTTCTACCTCTATTTTATTGTTTCACGTGCATCATGTTTTGTTTGTAACAAAGTAATATTACAAATGGTATAATTTTGCTATCATAGTGTTCGAAGAGCTGCCATCAACGGACAACGCGAGCGGGTTCAGGTCGGGTGTAACGTCGGGCCCTAGCTCCGCCATCACAACACCCATGGAATCCGGCATCGACCCGTACAAGCCCAAACTGCAGCGCACGGACTCCCAGTACTCTCAAGATTCGCAGAGCCGTGGCAAGAATTCGCGGGTGCTGGTCGCCTCGCGGCACCTGCGCAACGACTCCAAGACCATCCAGCTGGAGCCGCGCGCGCGCCAGCACGCGCAGGACGAGCCCGGGCCGCGGCCCGCGCAGCACTCGCAGCACTCGCGCAGCGGCTCGCGCGACCTCAGCCTCGAGCAGCTCAAGCAGCTGGCGCTCAAGAGCATGGAGAGCCTCGACCTCACGGTGCTGCCGCTGACCAAGTGCGACGAGGAGAGCAAGCGGCTGATCGAGGGCGGCGCGCTGCGGCACCGGCGCACGGGCTCGCGCGACCTCAAGCCGGCGGGCGGCAAGCACAAGCGCACGTCGTCGCACCACCTCACGCTGGAGCCCGAGCTGGCGCTGCAGCTGCACAAGGGCCGCAGCGCCGACCACCTCGCGCGCCCCGATCTCTGAACCGACCGGGATCAGTGTATAGTCTAATTAATAATTATCGATAGAACCCGCGTTCTCGATATAGATAAATGAGTGATTTTAAATCATATCCCTAGAGTAGTCGATGCTTACTGAATGAAAACTTTTCGCTTTATGCGATCAAAGTGTTGATTGGAACATGCAAAAATGTCAATTGGTAAACTTATCGAGAAATTCTTTAATTGCTCCAGTGACTTGTTTTCCCCAATGTGGTGCACTTGAATTTGATTTTTTGGTTGTTTTTTTTTTATTTAGTTATTTCACCTTTTGAAAACTCGAAATTTTCAAATATATATAAATTTTTTTAGTCCTTTGTTGGTTTTTATATGTACTTAATAGCAAATTGCCAGATGCGTAATTACATTTTAGAGGATTTAATATACAAAATAAGCAATAATGATGATGATGGTGAAACATTATCACTGAAAACTAAATATGGCTGTTTATTTGAATTTTTAAAATTTTATGTCTCATATCTTAGTGAATACATACATCACATATTTTAAAATGTTAGTTACAGTTTTATGAATCTGATAAATTGAAAAGCATTTATTACAGATGTTTGGCAAAGTAAAGATAATCACTGAATCAGAATATATCATAGCTATTATAATATCTAAGATTAATGCTGTCAACACTACCACACAGTCATACTAAAATTTATACTAGTTCATCCCTGCTTATCATTATTGAAATAGGGTTCCAATTGATTCGTTAAAAAATGTTCAATATCAGCATTGTTAGACTGTAGGATGTTTATATAGTTTAGCTACAAAATTAATGATACTTTAATCAGTAAATACAGACGAAAAAGCCCTTATGGTGCCACAAAATATATTTTTATACATATGCGTTATACTAACCAGGTAGTACAAACACCTTAATAAACCAAAATGCACAAATAATCATTTTGTTCAATTGCTGTTAGACACACTCGCCCTTGCTTTCCACTCTTAATTAGATGTTAATAGAGATTGTAAATTATAGTTAGCAATAACATTCCTCATAGCACTAATGGCAATTTATTTTCTATTGCACAAGTCCACCAAACTTCGTGGTGTTAAGGTAATTTCGTCCTAATGTTTATGATCTCAGCAATGGTTTTTTTTACTGAAATGTTTATTGCAAATCTGTACTGCTTAGATATTTGTTCTTTACATTGTTTTAAATAAGTATTTACCTTGTCATATGTTTCACATTTCATTAATATTTTAGATTTTCATTTATTACAAAAGCATAGATTTCCTCTTTTTGAGTAGTTTCGAATTTATAATAGATTTTATTTTTGTAACACAGTTTCTAAAAATATTGAAATATCCCACTATTTCGGATGATCTTTTGCAAGTCAACAAATTGCTGGGACCAATTCCAGCAATAGGTAAATAAAAAATTATATGAATTTGAGTTCTAATATAACTTATAATCTTGTTTTCATAATTCTTTTGTTTTTAAAGAAGAGCTCATTGTATGTATTATTATTATAATGATAAATAACCAGAGAACCCTAACCTAATCTGAATAGTGTATGTGTACCTTTGTCAATTCTTAGGCTGCTATATCAAGTAACAACTCAATTATTATCATAGACCACCCTTCACAGTATGAGTATTGTGTAATGACACATGCTTATCTCTGTCAACTTAAAAACTTTTGCGAGAGATGCTCCGGAATATTATTTTAGTATAAAAGTGAGTTTTAAAGCAATATATTTATCTTGGATTTTAAACAAAAAAGACAAATTCATGTCAAAAATGTAAATTTGTCATAATTATATTTGTTAAGAGAGAAATAGTTTGATATAAAAGAAAATGTTTTATCTAAAAATTGCCTTATTACAATAGTTCTTAAGACTTGATACTGACTTAGCTGTATTCAAATAAGTTGTTTTGTCAAACAAAGGTGTTTGATAATAACAACTCCCCTAAACTAATTTGTTGCATTTAGTGATTAATAAAAATTGCATACATATTTTAAAACCTTTTTTATTTTAATTTTGTAAGGTACATTTTATAACTCTAGGAATTCACTGAACACTTTCCAAAGCTTGATCAATATCAAGGACACCTGAGAATAAAGAATGGAGCTTGTTGTACTTGTACAAATTACAAATAAAGATTTCATTTATTTATTCAATAAATATTTCATGTTTTTCTTGGTACAGAGAAGACCTTACCATGGTAATAAGTATGTATGTATGGTTATTATATTAAATTTCAAGGAAATAAATAGATAAACAATAAATGGTTAGAATCTCACTTAAATAATATGTTGGGATAGGATAAGGATTAGGATATTACTATGTAATATATCTACCTACTAACTACAGCGTTAAATACAAGAAGATACAGTAATGTATTACAAAAACTATTATAATCTTTAGATGCTAAAGAATGTTGAATGAAAGACCGACATATTATTTTACAAATAGTATCTATTCACAACTAACAAACATTTACATTTGTGCTTAACTAATGTATAGTACAGATTAATTGGTTACTACAATAAACAAATATTCATTCCAACTCACCACATTCTTTAATCATAACCTTCTTGGATGGCCGGCCACTTTTGGTGCCAAAACTCTCCATTTTTTTTACAACATCCATACCCTCAACAACTTCTCCAAAAACCACATGTTTTTTGTCAAGCCATGGAGTTGGTGTTGTGGTAATAAAAAATTGAGAGCCATTGGTATTAGGTCCTGCATTGGCCATGGACAAAATTCCAGCTCCAGTGTGTTTCAGTTTGAAGTTCTCGTCGGGGAACATACGGCCATAGATGGATTTTCCACCAGTGCCATTGTGGTTAGTAAAGTCTCCACCTTGACACATAAAATCAGGAATTATTCTATGAAATACTGAGCCTTTATAGCCAAATCCCTTCTCTCCGGTACACAGAGCTCTGAAGTTTTCTGCAGTTTTAGGTACAATATCTGCATGAAGTTTTATAACGACACGGCCTAAAGAATCTCCATCAGCTGTAACATCGAGAAATACTTTCTTATCTGGTTGAGTTGAAGCAAAACGAAGAGTAGCTGCTGAGTAAAGTGCGCTATTAACTACAGTGCTTCGTATTAAAGCTGCCAAAGCCATTCTGACGAAATCTTGACAATACCACCGCAATCTTTTATAGACAAAATCGCAAATAAATTACAATCCAGCCACTCGGCACGTAGGTATTGCTTATTGCTTTCTTTTCGTAATATAACCTCAATCTTGCTTGTTTTACTAATGACACTGATAATCCAAATGTCAAATGTTATTTTAAATTCCTTTTTTTCTGCCACTGTCATGGATTATAAAAAAAGATTTCATGGATTGGAGTATAAATACAACCTACCTTGTAGATTACAGTCTTCAGTATATTATGTATGCAAAATTTTATGAGTTAATTCACTGGTCTAACTGTGAAGAAGCAACAAACAATCAAACTTACTTTTGCATCTATAGCAGGGATTGTGACCTTTGCATCTTTCTTAAAATTCCTGTCTTTCTTCTCTTAAACCGCAAAAGTAGGTTCAGAGGCTTGACTGTGAATCGGTAACGAAAAAACTTATTTTCGTAGTTGGGATACGAAAAATGCACACGACAAAATACGAATATAGAAACAATATTCAAATTCAACAAAACTATTACTATGTATAGCTAAGTGTGTAATTGTACGCCTGGCAACATTGCCAAATCAGTCGTTGGTCGTGGTCGCTAGTCAGCCTGGCAGCCGCACCCTGCACTGGTTTTGGTCGGCCAGAACGAACGAAGTCGACGGCACACTAGACAAGTCGATTAGACTGTACCTATTCCTTTTCAAGGCCTATTTCTATCATGTCATGCAGTTTTTGTAATTGACATCGGCCAAAATAAAGTTTATGAATAAAAATAACCTTAAAAAATTAAGTTAGGATTTTAGTTAACGGCTGAAGTACATTATTAATAATATTAATATCATTTATATTACACTGGAATATAATTTATTCTCCTCACAAAAGCTTTTCCGGGATTTACCTGAAAGCTTATTTAAAAGAAAAAAATTTAGCCCATAAACCAAAAAATTTTACTATGTTTTGTGTTAGGGCATTTATAAATCAATTAAAAAGCCCTCGGAGTGTGAAAGCTTATACAAATGGTGTAAAAATTAAATCGGCTAGCATAACCCAACATACATTTTATTCAATAAAAGTAAAGGATGATACAGGTAAGTTTCTTGTTAATTAGAAGATTTTAATTCCTATAATTTCATTTTAATTGAAATTTGTATGATTATATTTCATTTAAAAAAGGAGGTTGTTTCCAGAGTAAATTCTGTTAAATATGTCTTCTACAAATTATTGATGCATTTTACAATAGTGAAAAATAAATAATTTCTCTAATCAGCCTTACTACATTCATTTATATACGATATTTCAGTGTACTATTATCTCTTGTAAGGTCTTCATTTCGTAAATCTTAGTTATACTAATTGAATTTCATAGTAACTGCCCAAAACTTCACCACATACTGGCCTAACATGTGATTTTTAGAATTTCAGTCTATTTGTCTGTATTATGTGTTAGGCTGGTTTTAACTTAGAAACTTGTAGGAAAAAAGTTGTTCCTCACCCTCTAAAGAGCAATACAGAGAGCTAGATTTTTCAGCAAACTTTTATGGTGAATGAAGTCACAGGCAATTGTATTATAAAGGCAAAGAAAGCATGCTTTATTTGTACATTCTTTAATATCACTTATTTCACAGATCAACTTATTGATGAACTTTGCAATAAAGACCCCAAACTTGAAAAGAAACTCAGAATATTAATGTTAGAAGTTGAAGTAATGCGGCAAGATGGCAGGTTAGCGCCAAGTTTTTTGAAGAATCAGCATTGGAAACATTTGATGTTATTAGAAAGCCGTAATCAAAGAATAAAGTATCTAACTTATCTCTGGAAAACTGAAAAAACAAAGGAAAATACTAAAGTAAGTGAAAATTTTTAGTACTCTATTGTACAAATTTATTTTCTATGGTAAAACAAAAGTTTAATTATTCTTACTGTGACAGAAAACCTTAGAAAACATTGAGGATCATGCAACTGGATGTGCATTATCTAGATTGAAACTGGGTTAGGTTTCTTTGCAAGATTCCTGTGATAAGACTGCAGGAGTCATTAACTAATGATTTGAAGGATGTTAGGATAATGATAATGACTGTTATAGGTTCTGGAAGAATTTCTTGTGAGAAATCTTATGCAAAAAATATTTTTTACAGGCCAAAAAGGAAGCAAGAAAAAAAGAGCTAGAGACTACATCTCCTGAAGAAACAAAAGAATTTCCAGATGACCTGTTATATGGCATTAAATATAGATCATTATTCCTAAGAATCCGTGATCAATCCATCAACAATTTTGATAATTATAAGTAAATAAAAATATTGCAATACAGTATAATAATACTGATTGAATTTTAATTATTTTATCACTTAATTTCTTTTATTTCAGAGCATTGCAAGCTATGATACACGGACGACCCTTGATTGTAGACTGTTCATATGAAAACTATATGGTACATAGAGAAATTCTTAATGCTGCCAAACAAATGACATATGTTTTTGGGGATAATAGAATACACAAGGATCCATTTGATTTACATTTGTGCAATGTTAATTTAGAAGGAAGTTTCATGGAACAGTTAAAAAGAAATATACCTTCACTTGATGAACCTTGGTTTCCTATGAATATTCACACTGAAAGTTACTTGGACATTTTTCCTAAGGAAAAGTTAGTTTATCTTACACCTCACTGTCGGGAAGAGTTCACAGGATATGATTATGACTCTATTTACATTGTTGGATGTATGGTGGATAAGGTAATTAACTTTTTTCATCCATTAGAGTGTATGATAGGTGTGTGTTGATTTTATATTATATACTAGCTTTTGTGTGGCTTCGCACCCATGGGAAATTTCAGAAAAAGTAGTCCATGTCACTTCTGAAGGTCAATTTTATATTTGTGCCAAATTTGGGATGAATTTGGAATGAGTATTTGAATTTACTTATTATATTTATTTGTTTCAGATTAACAATGAACCATTATCGTTAGCAAAAGCTAAAAAAGATGGTCTAAAAATGGCTAAATTACCACTTGATAGATATTTAGAATGGGCCCCAGGCTCAAAAAAAAATTTAAACATTAACCATATGATTCCAATATTGTTGGACCTAAAACTAACTAGTGATTGGGAATATGCTTTACGACATATCCCTAGAAGGAAATTATTGGAAACAAAAATATTAGCCATGCAAAAGAAATTAAGAAATCCAGAATTGAAAAATGAGGTGATCAAGAACTTCAAAAAATATGCTAATCTTGGACCAATGAAACATAATCCTTTGGCTCCATTCAAAGACAGGAAATCTAAATCTCGAAAATCTTTGTATGATGATGACAGTATATAAAAAACATCTCGTAAGATAAACATGTCTTTATTTCATTTTATTATACCACACATTTTTCACTCATCCATCCCATTCATTGTATATTTCCCATGAGAAAAATATATTAAAATTAAGTAAACTAAATATTATCTTTTGTACAGTGCATTAAATGATTTATTTTTCTAAAGTTTAATTTATGTACAATAGACATGGGAATCTTCGTTAGTCAAACTGAATTTCACGTTTTTAAAGTACAATAGAAGATCTATAAATTTTATTTTCAACTCTGAACTATTGCACATTAATTCACATAGGTATTATATGCTTGCATAATTTGACAGTATCATCAAGTACTTTGATTTGTTTCTCATATAATGCATATATTAATAAATATAAACAGCAAAGCCTATATAAATCAAATAGGTACACAAAGTAAAAATATATTCCAAGTCACTTGTTAAGACCACTACTGCCTAATAAAATGCTTCAGGAAGATACTTCTACACAGTAATTAAATTGCACAATAAAATAAACTTGTGCCTAATGAAAGATCATTCAAAATACTATTCAGATTCAGATTAAAACACTCAGGGAGGCAACGGCAAAGTGCGCATATCCACATCGGCAGTTGCATTCTCTGATCTCTGTTTGATTGTGGCAAGAATCTCTTGCAGGTTAGATGGAAGAGATATGTCGGCAAGCGGCACAGCTGGTGGAGTCATAGGTCGTGACGGAGAATAAGCCTCATTCTGAAATTAACGATTATTTAACTACAACGTTGTAAAAATAAAAAAAAATACAAACACATTTAAATAACCTTACGGTATTATAATCGTTAATATTTAATATCAATAAAAAAATAATAAAAATCCAAAAGATCTTCATCATAGTTCATTATAAACCGGTTAAGGTTTAAGATCATGTCATAAAACTGTCTCACTGACTGTGTTTTTTACACAACACACAACAACTTTAATAAACTGCTAACTTCTTGAATATTTCACTAGAAATAACAGAATTTACTCTTAATTCACCTAAATGACAAACAATTTGGAACCGGAGTCAATTTGCTGACCTTTTTAAACTACCTCACAATCACAAAATGATGAACAGTCAGATCGCCATGGTGAATAGGTTAGATTAATTAAAAAGTTACAAAAACTGTAAGTTACCTCTCCAACCGAGGAGTCCGCTTGCGCCATCTTCATAATTTGTTGTTTTTGCTCCTCAATCTGTCTGTTTAGCTCCTCCATCTTGCATCGTAGCGTATTGCCGGGAGGATTGGCAGGCGTGGGAGGTACAGTGCCTCCACTACTAGATGAACCAGGACTATAGGCCTCTTCGTCGTCTGCACATGCTTCATAAGAAAAAAGAAAAATATTTATCGGAAGTTTAACAAAAAATCAACAAATATAATCGGTACTGATATATCGTGTCCTCTACGTCACATAACTAAATAAATCTATATGGGACAAATTACTCAGATTGAGTTTGGTCTCGAAGTAAGTTCGAAACTTGTTTAACGAGAAACCAACTCAACGACATACATACATAAAATCACGCCTTTTTTTAAGGAGGTGTAGACAGAGACTACATCTTTCCACCACGATCTATGCATCCACTTTTGCTTTCGCTTCATCCACGTTTATACGTCCCTCCATGCAAGCTCGACGGTTACGGGTACCTGCTACTATATCCAGGCTTCCCAAACTTGTGACTCACTTGGGTCTTTGCCATTTTTTTTCGATGACCCTCAACTATATAACTATAAATAGAAAGAGATATTTATTAACTGGCTGGCTCCAAAAGCGATGGATGTGCTTGCTGTTCTGAACATAGTTTCTGAAAACAGGGCTCGCCCCAGGGCGTCGCGACGCACAGTTAGGGAAGCCCAGTTCTAAACTATCTTTACTAATATTATAAAGCTGAAGAGTTTGTTTGTTTGTTTGAACGCGCTAATCTCAGGAACTACTGGTTCGAATTGAAAAATTCTTTGTTTTTAATAGACCAATTATCGAGGAAGGCTTTAGGCTATTTATCATCACGCTGCAACTATTAGAAGCGAAAAAATAATGAACAATGTGAAAAAAGGGGAAAATTAATTCCTCCTCGAGGGCTTCAATGATGCCCAAAATAACTATTCCACGCGGGCGAAGTCGCGAGCACAGCTAGTTTTATAATAAATACATATATAGATAAACATCTAAGACATAGATTTAAATAAATAATCTGACAAAATATTCATGCATGTTTTCTGGATTCCCTTTCTTACCTAACGAAGCGGCGATTTTGTCCTTGACGGAAGTAGAGAGCGCGGGCGACGTATACGTAGGCAAGGGCAAAGGTCGTCTCTTTGGTGACGTCGGTGGAGTATACGAACTCTTGCCCACCACGGGCGGGGTGTACGATCGCTTGCGTGACTCACGCGCAACCTGCGATAACATTCACTGTTATTTATTATATTATGTAAATAACCAATATATTTTTGCGTTCCTTATATTTCATATTGTCTGCGTACCCATACGGGTCACTTTTTCATACGGTGAAACGTTTGAGGTTTTCAAAGCCTGCATTTTAATTTATGGGACTCAATATGGAATGATCTCACTAAGAAAACATTGTCAATTAGACATCGTTTGCACCTTGTTAGTCGTTAACTGATAGCATAGTTTGAATTTCTCGGTCTAATCATTTTCAACTGGTACCAATTAAACGTGAAGATAATTCCGGATCAATTTATTATTTACCTATGCAGGTAAATAATAAATTGATCCGGAAAAATAGCAGGGAATCAAAGTATTGATCTATTAGCCGACTTTGCCAAAGCGCAGTGTCGTATTGACATAGGTAATGTTGTTCCGAAAGTTCATAAGATAGGAAACGCGCTAACAAAACATGAAATAAAACTCAACTTTATATTATTGATGCTTAGAGAAATCAGTCTTTATTTCTTACATTTATAAAATAAATTAGAATTCTGTATGTACACCTTTATTTACAGTTCTTTTAATTCAAATCAACTAACCTTTGCTGGAATTATATCTTTAGGAATGTGAGGGGCCATTCGTTTTTTTCTTTGTCGAATGACTATAGCAATCAGAAGGTGGGTTTTAACTTCTCCAAGACCAGGTCCATCAAGTGGTAGAAGCACAGGGGGCAAAGTGGTATTTGCTGACAGGGGGACTATGTAAAAATCTTTGACTGATGTTGTATTGGATACCTTCACGACTCCCAATCTAAAATGTAAATTTTGCATTGTGTTATTGTTTACATACAAACATACATCCGCTCTCCATACCAGAAATGTATCGGGAAATAAAAAGATATTGTTATTATTGTAAAATTCACCAACCTATTACGACTACTAAGATAGCTATACAAAGCTATATATTGCATTTTCTCTTCATCATTGGCTGCTTGCAATTTTAATATAACAATATCTTTGTTGCTGGCCCTTTTCATTTTGCCGATATAGTCCCACACTGTGTCGGGATTTATTCTTCCAACTATATCTAATTCTGTACTTAAATCATCCTCTAAATCTGCAGCACTTCCCGAAACCTGGACAAACAAAACAAATATGTTTTCACATAAAATTTGCGTATATATTGAAAATAAAGAATATTTATATAATTATCATATCGCCGAAAACACATTATTCCATTCCAACCTCGTGAGCAGCGACATAGAACCGTGCTACGTCAACCATGTTGATGCATCCATTCCAAATTATAGCAGAGGAATGTTCGACAGTGCTGCTGGGCTCTTGGTCACTCTCTGCTTCCACTGAAAATAATTATAATAAATAATTAAACAAGAACAGTAAAACAACAAACATAAACATACAACAAAAAATATATTAGTATAATTCATAAAATATACAATTTTACCTGAGATCCGATCTGGTTTGACTGGTGTAGGGATAATTATATTTGTATTCAACGAAAATGTTTTTGCTGAATCATAGTCTGTAGTACCATAGTCATTTATGTCATTTTTATAGCTATCCTCAAATACGTCCTCCCTCGACTTCCGCAAGTCTTCTTCAGAAAATGCTGAAGTTATCATCGGTTCATGAGGATCATACTCAGGATGGGCTTCTTTTAACATTGCCGATTTTGGCCTCTCCACTGAGTCTGAATCTGTAGAACTGAAAAATATAATTTTTTGTATTATAATCAAAAGTATTGTACAGCTAAAGTGGAATTAAAAAGTTTTCTAGTGATGGAAACAGACCCACATGGCTTATTTATTTACAGAATCTTAGAAGAACAACTTACTCATTCTTAGTCTTGCTAGAGACATTTTCTTGGGACCTAGACCTGTGTTGTTTAACTTTTTCTTCTGTACTGCTAGAATGTTTGGATCGCGAGCTTCGCCTTCTTTTAGGGCTTTCTCTTGAGGTGGATCTCTTCCTCGAGCGTGATCGCTCTCGTCCTTTCGACGCTGACCTAGAAGATTCTCGCGATTTTGATCTCTTTTTGGTTTTCGTTCTCGATCGCGATCTATGCCTAGAGCGCTCTCTAGAATCAGCTTTTTCTTTGGGTTCCGTACTAGACGTCTCCTTATTAGACACCGATTTCGTTCTACTTGACCTCCTACTTGATCGGCGCGTTGATTTCTCATCGCGAGTGTCCCTTTCCTTTTCAGATTCTCTCCTTGTCGATTTAGATTTTCGTCTTTCAGAACTGCGTTTTGACTCCTTCTTGTTCTTTTTGCTGTGACCGGAACTGCCATCGTCACGGCCTCGCTTTTTTCTACTGTGTTTCTTTTCAGAACTTTCCTTTTCAATTGCAGGACTAAAAGATAAAAAAGGTTTTAAAACGTACACATACAGTTATTTCACAATAAATACAAGTCAATTTACTTACGTTCCAGGGATAATGTCTTCTGGAGGAGGAACATCGCCGACAGTTTGGTCATTCAGAGCTGTAACTAAATCTTCAACTGGTACATTTGGATCCAGTTCTGTTGATACTGATTCTTTTGTTTCCATAACCTGAAAAATTTAAATATAAATTTTATACTGTTTTCACAATTACAATAAGTTTTCATAATATTATTTATATGCTTTTTTACCTCTTCTCCTTTGTGTGTCTTCAAAACATATGTCTTGCTGGCAGCCAAAAGATCAATTTCGGATTTTTTTATCAACTCCAATTGATGTTTAGCTTCTTGATCTCTCCATTCAGCCAATTCTTGACTCGCCAATTCTTCTGGTGATAGTCGCACCTACAAAAAAAAAATTTAATTGCATATAATAATTTATCTTAAATAGTAAAATTACACTTTATAATGTTAAATAAAAACTGCTGACCAATTGTTTCGGAGTAATACTATGATCGCAGATCTTCTGCCACAATGAAAGATTTTTGCGATCCTTGATATTGAACATTAGTGACCTATATTTGGCCTTGTACTTCATTCCCACATCTCGGCTAAACAACTCGTACAATTCATCTTCCGTGTCGTAAACGAACTGCAGTATTTCGTCTTCAGAAAACTTAGGTCCGTCATGTTCTGCCATTCGTGCTACCATTTGTTCTTGGAGAGCTTTTCTAACATTTTCCCGTATTGGTTCAGATGATTCCATCTTTTTAGTTATGTGTGTGTCTTTCCTGCGCGACGTTGATGGCGAAACTGCAGGGGCCTGTAACATAAAATTATCATAAATACGACAGGCTGATGAGTAATCAAAGTGTAAACAGATTCGAGGTTATGGTGATTATATAAGGATTGTTTATGAAATAAAGTTTCCACTAAACTTTATGGGCTCGCAAGCGCTACAGCAAGGAAACAATGTGTATAGAATTTAAATTAGCAACAACAGTGATAAAACTGGTAATAATAGAGGCGGGAGAGGGATTTCAAACTCACAGAGATATAACTCAAAGTGCGTCTCAAATTTGCACAATTATAATACTTCAAAGTAAAAAAAAATCTAGTACATTACTTGTGAATCCTACATGCGCACATGGATGTCCGTCCGCCTACACCAAATACACATTATTCATACAAAAAAAAAACTCCAATATTCACATGGGTGAAGTTATATCCTTTTATTAAACATGTATGTAGCTGCAATTTTAATCTCTGACGATAAAATAATCTGTTATAATCATGGTCATCACGTCATAATTGTTTGCTTAAATTTTAGAATATCTTCATAATAATTTACAACTATGGTTTAATAGTGGTAACCTGGATTTAAAATGTATGATAATGACTCATTTAGACTTACCTTTTCATATGTTGATTGTGATCTACTTGTAGTCCGAGCTAATTTCCGCGGTTCACTTGTACTTTTAGCAAAAGATGTACTCGCTTTTGGAGTTTCAATCAATTGCGAGTGTTGAGATTTGGGTGTTGATGGTGTTTTAGGCAAAATTTTAACTTCCTCTCTTGGTGATGACATTATCTTAGAGAGTCTTTCTTCCCTCGGAGAAGGCGTTATTTTGAATGACTTTTCTTCCTTGGGTGATGGGAGAACTTTAGGTGTTTTATCCTTGATTTCTAATTGATGAGCCTTTGCAGGTGTCTGCTGATCTGTTTTTTTAGGAATCCTCTCAAAGTTAAGTGTAGTTTGAATTTTATTTGTATCCAACAAAGACTTCTTTTTATTAATATTAGGTTTGATGGTGCTTAGAGTACCTGGACGCACAACCTCAAACGTTGGATTTTTCTGGAGCCATGCTTTTAAGTTCTCAGCTGTTGGCGCATTTGGTCCAGCCAATAATCTTCCCGATTTACGTTCATACACAATGACCTGAAAACAATTCAGTTGTAGCTACTAATTCATAAAATATTACCAACAACAAGCTTCATAAATATAAAACTTTTACTTACTCTTGATTCTGATTTCTTATCTTGTCCTTTATTGACATCTGCTTTGATAGGAGACTGGTTAGTCAAAGAATCCTGTGCATGTTTCAGTATGCAAGCATCGCTACAATATATGCTACTCACACGAGCATGTTTCTTGCACACAATACACCCAGTCTTAGAAGATGGTGTTTTATTAACATTTGATGTTGTTGGAGTTCCCTCAACTTCAGTTTTCTTTTGTGTTAATACCTATATTTAAAAATACAAGAACTTATAACTACTGTCTTAATCTGAAGGCATTACAAATCGCAAAGCAAACATACATATAATCAGTTCTTGTCCCTTACGGGGTACAAAAAGAAAGAAAATAATATAAAAATATATAAAACAAGTACAAAATTGTAATTAAAATGTACAAAACTTACTTTAGCAGGTGTTTTAGGGGATGGTTTTGTCTTCTTTATGCAATTCGGACATCGCCATTCAATACCTTGCTCTTCCATTTGTTGACCCATGGCTTTCGTAATGTTCACACACTTACCATGGAACCAGTCCTCACAGCTATCACAACATATCATAAAACGGTTATTGTGTGGTTGTTTACAAATACACCATAACCTGTGGAGAAATATATTCTAATAAAATATTTATTTTTCAAATATAAGAAACTAGAGAGCACCTGCGTTCTTGCCCCCGTAAAACGAAGGATTTCATTCCCTTAAGATTTCCCAAAAACCTTTCTAAGCAGTCATCACCCGTCCCATTACAATTTACATTTATGTCAAATTTCATTTATCTCTTTCTTTCTCGCTCAGCAGTTTTTGTAATATTGCAATCAGAGAGTGAGTGTTTTTTGCTTTTATATAAATAAACCTTATAATAGCTGTACAATTAATATTTTCTTTTGAACATTGTCATGAGTACCTGTAAGGATCATCTTCAGAGTTCCAACTTTCTTGAGATTCAGCAGATATTTTTTCAACAAATGGAGGAGTTGGAGGTGGTTGTTGTTGTTGTTGTACCACTTGTTCCTGCTTTTTAGTTGCAAGCTTCTTATTTATATATTGCTTGGAAGCTGAAATCACAGGAGGATCTGGAACTACAGCCACAGGAACTGGGACAGGAATTGGTGTTGGTGTTGGAATATCTACATTGCTGGATGTCTCCATCTGGCTCTTGCGCTTCGAAGACCTTGTTGCCGGCGCTTCTATAGGCGGCAACGTAATAACTCGTCCATCACGCCGCACTATCTCAATTGGATCCTTGCGGACAGCAATATTCTTTACTACTTTTTGTGAAGATTGGCCAAAAGCATTAGGTGTTGTTTGTGCATGTTGAAATGGTGACTGGACAGTTTTAGGTGTTGTATCAACTTTCCCTAAAACTTGTTTGTCAATAACTTCCTGCAGGTTTTCTGAACTCTCCACCAACTGTGCTACATGCATTAATAAGTCTTCTGTTAAACCTTCTTCCTCTGGTTGTAAACCACCAAGCAAATCCAAAGTCGGTGACAAGGGACCAGCCAAACCAGGACTATTCATAGCATTACTGGTAGTTATGCTTGGTTGAACTTTAACTGGTTGATTTGCTACACTGGTTGTATCTTGGAGTATTTGTGCCAAACTGGCATCATCTAGTTGTGGTATAAGTTCATAAGCTTTAACTTTTTCTGCAGGGTTAATAATTTTATCTTTTTGTTTGGCATAAGTTTTATGTGTCAACAGTATTTTCTGTTTGTCTTCATTATCTATCTGCATCCTTTCTACAACTCTTACTTCATTTCCTTCTTGGGTAACACTTGGAGCTACTTTTTTAATTTCACTGGAAGGAACTGGAACCTCCCTCTCGGGTTTTGTAGGTCCCTTGTTGTCAGTTGAAACTCTCCTTATAACATCAGGGGTAGAGAAAAGTGAAGTCATGTCAGATAAAAGAGCAGTGACATGTGCAGGTGTCTTCTTTTCCCTTTTTGAAACTTTTGGAGTTTGTTTAGAACTTGTTTTAAGTTCAGGGGTGGGTGGTGGTACAACTAAGGATATTTCCGAACTTGGTATTAAGCTTTCCAAATCCACTTCATGTTGTTTCTTTTCAGAAGCAATCTTTAATTGAACTTTCTCTTTAATATCACGTTTTAGGAGAGTTTTGTTAGGCTTGTGTCTGGAGATTATCTTATGTTCTTTGCTTATTTTGGGAGTAGTAGATTTTAAGATCCTGGGCTTTAATTTACTCTTTTTAACTTTCAAAGAACCAGTTCGATCTCTGGTATCTTTGTAATCAGAATCCGAGTCTCTATCTGGAATACTATCTCCTGAAGAACTTACTGATGAAGATGATTCACCACTTTCTTCAGATTTCTTATGAATATTTGAGACCTTTCCACTATCTCCAGATTTTTTAATTTTGGGCAATACTGTTAGTGGCTTGTTCAATACATCATTTCCTTTTAAAATTATTGGTGCCTCTGTGGGATTGATGAGAATCTTTTTACCTTTTGGAATGATTTGCTGCTCAAGTATAGTGATCTTTTTAGAACTGGGAACTGGTTTTGGAGGTGGTGTATGGGATATCTCAATTTGTGGTTCATCATATCCAGCAAATTTGTCATTACTTTTTGGCAATGCTTCAATTGGTGATGTAAGGGTTGTGTAGCAGTGATCATTTTGAAATCCAACAAGGCTGTTTTCTCTAGTCTCAATTCTTAAAGATTGCAGCATTTCGGCCCCACTATCTGCAAAATAGAAGAAAAACTGATGACTTTAGAGTGAATTATGAGCTTACTAAATTGTGATAACTAATAAATTAGCAAGTTCAGTGAATTATATCTTTTATTATGCACCACAGCTTAATTTGTATAGTTTTATGAAAACTTGGGCATATTTATAAACATGTAATAATTTGTTATTAGCACATACCATATTTAATAATGCTGTTTGGTTCATCATAATAACTATCTACTGAGAGTGTAACATGAGGTACTTTATCATCTTCTGTCTCAGAGTCTGTAGCATCATCTGGTCTGCCTTCATGACCAACTCTGACCACACTTATTCCAGCTGCTTGTGTTCCATCAGTCCCTAGAATTATATAGGAACTTAATTGTAGGGGGTAGGTTATCAAGACCGTCTTTTCTTTTAAACAATAAAAAGCTTAAATTTTTTTGCAAAATAATAATATTATATATGTGTAAATAAATTTAGACAGACACTAGTATGACAGCAAATGAGAAGTTATGCTTTTACTATTAAACCACGGGAATGATTTTGATGAAATTTTGCATGAATAAAGTTAATTATTTGAAGTCAAACAGTTACTTTTGTCAAAAATTCTCACAAGAACTAAGCCCGTGGTGATAGCTAGTAAAACTAAGATAAAAGTCACCCCAAACAAACATTTCTGCTTTGGCGCCAAAACATTGTTTATAAAACAACTTTGTTTACTATTCCATTAAACTACCGAAGAACGGGTTATTTAAAAAATGTGAATTATTTTATTTAGATTCAACATATAAAACAGTAACAAATAGTTTTTAAACGGGTTTTGTGAGAAATTATGTCAGAACAATTGATTTTTAAGGCATTAGACTGGGTCCGTACATATTATTTTGTTTTCCATTGTCTTAAGATAAAAGGATGGATGGTAACACTACACCATAACCACGAAAGAAGCTTACCCATAAGAGTTCCAAGTAAATTCTGATCAACTGATAGCGATCCATCCTTGTTTACAATAACAACGACAGAACTGTCCGCTTTTGTAGAAGGTCCATTTAAGTCCGTATAATTAGTTATCACTGTATTTGACATCTTGCATATCAATTTATGCACTACTTCAATGCAAGTTCTCTATTTTTAGCCATTTTAACACACATACACCACTTCTATAAATGACGCGATCTAGCGCAGCACGCCTGCCGCCATTTTGAACTCAACTTCGACCGCGCCGCTTCGCGTTATCAAAAACAATAGCAATACGAAACAGTTTGATTATTACTTATAAACAAAATGTACATTCTTTGTATTTTGGGCACTAAATCTTAAGTCAATTATGAGAGTTTATATCAAAGGAATCTCCAATTTCTCAAAAGCGGCACTTATTTTTCAAAACCAACGCGAGCATAGACTCACGACGAAAGAATGAGTGAATGAAAACAAATAAGCAATGAAACCATAGAGTGCGAATATGAACAATGGTAGTGATGTCTAGCAAAGACATAAGATAGGCAATCGATAAACAATTGTATCTGTCGATAGGTATATTTGGAGGCTTACCACAACCTTTTATAGAACCGTTCAAATATTAAGGCAGTTTATTAGCAGGCCTGCTCAAAACTCCTACCATGACGTCTTATAAGGTGAACGGTTTAAGCTGAATGATGAACGGTTATTTTGTCTATGGCTCAATGTGGAGATGTCAATAAAGAAACGTTCAAACCTCTAATAAAAATAATAATACCATAATAATACAATAATAATATAATTAAAGATAACAAATACTTATAAATTAAATTAAATATGAAGTTAACCTAAATTTTTCTGAATTGCAATGCATTGTTGCACGGTATAAAATACTTTTATTTGTATAAATTAAATAAATGTTAGTTTAAAATGGTTTTGAACGACCGTCCGAACGAATCGGCCTGTCACATAAATTTAAAGTAGGTAGGTACCTGCTAGAATACTTGAGTGATACTTGATAGTTTTCGATAACTTTAAATTCGTCCCTAAGTCATAAATAATGTTTTTAATGTGTAGAGCCGTTCTGCAACCACTTTAAATATCCTTTTTTTACTTGTCACGGCTTTTTAAGTCGACGCGCCTTACCTCACAACAGTTTTAGAAGTTTGCCGGATCGCAGTGATTTTTAATATTCTTAACTTTTGAGGCTATTATTTATTTTACAAGAAAACTATATAATGTCGTAAGTAGAAAGTGTTTACTTATAATACCAAGGTATGTAAACATTGATTCCTTTATTTCTTAGAGTCATCTTCATCCTACTCCCAGCTTCACCTGCTTAAGGCAATAATCTTTATTTTCACTTTTGCAGTAAGTTTCGGAAATCCTTATTTAGTGAAACCTGCAAATTTAAAATCTCTAGCCCTACCAGTTTGCCTGGTGTGTTGACCTACAGGCACTCAATCCATGAGTTTTCTCTTTTAATTACATTGTCTCAGTTTTAAACTATACCTAAATGTTCTTTAACTGTTTTAGTACTGGGTGGACCTGAAGGCCAAAATAAAACGTAAAAATAGAACAATTCGAGAGAGCATCAGCAGGACGGGAGGTGGGCCCGCCAAGTGGGGAAGAGCTAACAGAAATTGACATAACATTTTTAAGTATCCTTGGTGCGGAATATGGCATGGGTTTACCAGCGGTGCAGGTGAACCCATTGCAGGTAAGATCCCTTAAATACATTAAAGCCTACAAATTATAATTAATACAAAAAATATATGTTATGTTATATATGTATTAATGAAACCATTTATTTTTAGGATGATATGAAACCTGAAGCTGGCCCCTCTGGCATTCGAGGTATTGAAGTTGAATCCATTACAGAAGAATGGTTAGAAGTTCCTCCTAGTGTATTGTATGTATTCAATTTCATTTTTATTAGATTGAGATAAAACATTAATATTTATTGACTAAGGCATTGTGATCTCAAAATGTGTTGTCATAGGCGCCTAGTACATAAAACTAAGTGAATAGACTATATCATAGTAGCCTAGAATTATATACCATACTGATTGTATTTTGTATAATAAATTTAACAATTTGATAACATTACAAAGCCATACAGCTGAGCATGGCTTAGCCCTTTTGAGACTGTTGGCTCTGCCTACTCCTATGGTCATAGAATGTGATTAGATAAATGAATAATTCAATGCTTTAAGTCTTCTTGAGACTGTAAGCTCTGTCTACTCCTATGGTATAAGAATGTGATTGTATGAATGAATATTTCAATTGTTATTTTCAGGTATCTCAAACTGTTAGTTCTATCGAGGCAGATTCTCTACCTGCAGCTGTAGAAATTACTACTGCATCATCAGATCCTTCACAAAGCCACGCAGCAGCTGTCTCTGATGAGGCTGTCGGCGTCGAAGTACCTAGTGTGGTACAGGCTGAAGCCCCGCCACAACCTAGGCGACGGCGCCGACGTGCTCATTTAACAGCTGCAGAAGCAAGGGTGCAAATAGTTGAAGCTGCACGACAGAGGGCTGCTACTGAAGCTGCAAATAGTTTAATACTTCAAGAAGCTATTTGTCTCTTCCGTGAATTAGTGGCTATAATTAGAAGAAGGTGAGCAATAATTAATTTATTCAATGTGCCAAATTCATCAAAATTGGTCCTGTAAACCATTTCAAAATGTCAATCATTTCTCTTAATAATATTAGTATAGCTAATCCATTAATAACTTGAAGTTTTCTTTGAGATATTCACTTTTCTGCAAATTTACAGAATGTTGTGTATATATTTAAAATAAAAAAATGTTTTATTTAATTTTTATTATAATTATTAAGTTATTTTAAAATATGTCATTTTGGAATGAGCAAAATTAAAACTAGAACTATTTTTAAAAAAGAAAAAAGAAAGATGATTACTAAGCAAAATTAAATGTACAAATTAAATTATTCATGTAAAATTCTTTTACTTAACATAACATAACATTTACATTTACTTATTATATAGATATATATATACATTTACTTATTGAATATGTACTTTTATGCTTTTACATAATAAAATATTGGTATTCAATTTAATTTAATAACAATAAAAAACTATATTACTTTGATGAATATTAAATGAAAAAGATTATTGTTCATAAACTACCTGCATAGCTACTTATAACTTACTCTTAAAAACGAAATATTATTGAATACAAATCTGCAATAAAATTCTATTTTTTGATTTTCAGGTACGGCGAAGAGCCCAGAGACGTGCCACAAGATCACGCCGTGTAGATATACCATGTTGAAGCTCAATGTTGTGTTGCCCAGCTGGTTCATGAAGAGCTTCCACTGGTGGTTGTTGTGCAACTTCCCTTGCTTGCTCTTCTTCTGTCAACCTTACTTCAGGCAAGTTGTTTTCATTACAAATATTGTGCAATATTACACAAGCATTTGTAATGAAGCCAGCAACCTGTGGTTGATAATGCAACACCCTGTGGCACAAGAGACACCGGAAACGTGCTTTGAGAAGACCTATAGTTCTTTCTATCACATTCCTAGCCTTTACATGCTTTTGTGTATAATATGCTTCCGGTGTGACTGGTTCTGCATCCAAAATAGGTGTCATCATCGTTCTTCGTTGTGAGTACCCAGAGTCACCTGGAAATAAACATTATAACTCTGTTATTTTCTTATTTTATTTGAACATTCATATTTTATATAAATTTAATGATACATTTTTATTTTAAAATTGTATCCTACAAATATTTTTGACTTTTAAAATTTTATTTCATGTTTTTAATTGGTTTAGTTTTAATTAAAAGTGTGTTAAAAATATATCTTTCAAACAATATTGTTCATATTATTTGCTATAATAAGTTCACCAACAAAGGTTTTCTTACCTAAAAGCCATGTTGCTTCAGACCCTAAATTTTCCAAATGGTAACGTACAGGATAGTGGCTCCATATAAATGAGTCATGAAATGACCCTGGATGACTCGCATCAACACTTAGAATTTGTTGATCCGCATCACAAATCTGAAAAAAAAAATAATAAGAAAAATTTGAAATTACTAAAGTGGTTCAATGGAAAAAAAAAATGTAAGTATGTATATTAGAAAATCATTGATGGGAGAGTAGTTTTAGCCAACTCATAAACATGAAAAGTTCATAGACATTGTTCCTGAATTAGGGCTGGCCCGGGCCCAGGAAGGCATCCAGTAGATGTGTACTTAGTATATATTCAATATACATTTTTCAAAATTACTCGATTATACCTACATTATAATAAGGGACAGGCTTATAAATTTGGGATTCTTTTTTTAAGGTGATAGACTAGCAACCTACCATTATTTGAATCTCAATTCTATCTACCATTAATCTCGGCCTATCAGTATTTTTGGGACTGTTGGCTCTGAATACCCCGCAAGGGACATAGATGTGATCATGTTTGTATGTGTTATATATTATGCTATAAAACTATTAAATAAAAGTTTATTTACCAACTGAACATTTAGAGAATGGAATTTCTTTCTACAGAAATATCTATCTTCATGCTCATTAGGCCTTACTATGCGAACATGGGTACAATCAATACATCCAATCATACACCAGGGATACCAAATTTATTGAAAAATCTGCAGGCAAAAAAGGCATATTGTTATCAAACTTAATTATTGATATAATGATATAATATAAATAAAATTAGCTAAGTAAATATAAGCGTGCCTTAATCTTTTTAACTGACGACTTTCATAAGTCTGTGGGAATTTTATATATTTGTATAAGAGAGGATTACTATTAAAATAATGTACTTTATGGAACTTGATTGACCTTTGTTTCTATGCTTAAATCAGTTGCTCTTTTAGAGCTTTTTGCCATTATTGGCTCCAGCTCTTCACAAAGTTTGTGCACCAAGTCTGCGGTTAACCTAGACAAGTAAGATACGAGTAATTATGTTATCATGTTGTTGAGAAGAGAGAGATAGATCTTTCTTTATAATAGAGCATAAGGCGGTTGATATGTGAACATTTACATACCTGTACTCCTTGATGAAAGCATTTTCATCTAAGTCAAAAGGATCATTATTTTCTCTGTTCCTTAAACGTTTCTTTTTATTTGCCATTCTGGATTCGTTGAAATCACTTTCCAAAAACTCAAACAGTTCATACTCGTCACACATCTTTGCAATAATGTTAGGGGTGTTATTAATGTTTACACAACTTACTCTTCTGTAGATTTAACTTTATTGAAAAATTCATAGGTATTTTATCAAATTCTTATTGAACAATAGCTTTGCATGTATTTTAATGCCCTTTATCCTACAAATCCTTAGGAAACAAACACGGATCATTAGGTGAATATCTTACAAAACAACGCCAAAATGTCCAAAGAAGCTACCTGAAAGTAACTTTTTAAGAATCGCTTTATTTGACATTTGCGACGAGCAAGAAACAATTCCTGCTGTCAAAAGTGGCCGTTGTGGTAGGAAAACTCTATACAAAAAAAATGGTGAACGGTTTACTGAGCAGACCTGCCGCAGGCCTGCTTATAATTGATGTCATGGTACGAAAAAACAGTGCAGTTCAATTTAGGTCCTGCTATAAGACGTCGTGGTAAGCCTCCTGGTTTCATTCACCCCGTTTTTCCATTTCTCTTTGAAGACATTTCCGTTCTACGGATTTTACCGTTACCGTAGACATTCGTCCTTTTGTCTATGGTGGGACTTGGACAACCAGTCAAAAACCAAATGAATTTGAGGTTAGAAAGTGTCTTTCCACAATTTGGTCACTAATAATTTGTGCATTGTGGAGAAAAACTAAGAAAGAAAATGAGTTATTCAAAGTTTGATTTGACGTTTAAAATAGGTCAATACCTAGACCGCCACCTTGTGTTTCCTTTACTGGAATTTTTAGCAGCTAAAGAGGTGAGCTACATCACCGTGTATCTTTATTTATTTTCTTCTTTAAATAATTAATATGTAATGTCTTTTCACGACGGTTATTTCTTTTTTGTTATTTTATCTTAATATTCTTCACATTTCCAGACTTATGATCAATCGGAACTGCTGCAAGCAAAGCTGGAAATTTTGAGCAAAACTAACATGATTGATTATGTTATTGACATCCGTGGAATGCTTTATCCAGATGAAGATACACCTGAGGTAATTCTAAAAAGTTATACCAAAATCCTAAGTGAGCCAAACTACCAATGGGAGCTGAAGAATCCTGGAAAACCACTTAGAATCTACACATACCTTTCTCACTTAGTAGGCAAAATCAGCGTTGTTTTACTTTGCCTGTAATTTTACATGTTGTATGAAATGACAACATAATATGTACTGTTTGTAGGTAGAGAGTGTATATATATAAACATACATACATGTAATCACGTCTATAGCCCTTGCAGGGTAGACAGAGCCAACAGTCTATATCCCTTGCAGGGTAGACAGAGCCAACAGACTGATAGGCCACATTCAGCTATTTGGCTTTAAGATATTAATGAGATTCAATAGTGACAGGGTGCTAGCCCATCGCCTAAAAGAATCCCAAGTTTATAAGCCTATCCCTTAGTCGCCTTTTTTCGACTTCCATGGGAAAGAGACGGAGTTGTCCTATTATTTTTTCTATTAGTGCCAGGAACCACACGATACAATAGTTCAATAAATAATTGTACTAGGCTTAACATAACAAAAATCCTAAGACATGTATGTAATTATGGGGAAGACAGAGCTAACTGTCTTAAAATTAATGATGGAATTGAGATTCAAAGAGTGACAGGTTAGTAGCCAATTGGCTAAAATAAGAATCCCAACTATCTTTCCTTAATTGACATTTACAATCTGAATTGGGATTGAAGTAGCTGGCACACAGTGTTTTTTTTTCACTACCAGACCAGCATATGGAAGCTATGGCACTAAACAAATGTGCACCTATTCCCTTTGTCTTCTATTTCAATGTCATGAAAAAGAGATGGGAGTGGTCCTATTTTGAAAATGTTTTAAATCTTTTTTTTTTGTGTATCCTATATTCTCAATGGTTTTTTTGTTATTTGCTTTTATCGAATAAGAAAAACTTCTATGAAGAGTATTTTTGCTTTTTCAGGAAATCAAATCACGCAGAGGAGTTGTTCTATCACAACTGCAAATTCTCCAAGATGCTGTAGAACCAGTGCTGCGTTTGATGCAGAGAGATGATGTCATGAAGACTGTTGAAACTATGAGGGATCCTAAGACTCTTATAAATTATTTAACTACTAATAAAGAGTTCGAGGTAATGTTCGAAATACCTACATTTATTTTGCTGATACATAAACCCATTTTCAGGTGAAAAAACAAACAGTTATAACTGTTTACATAATTGTATTGATTAGTTTTTTTTTGTGAAGTGAACCCTCTCTCTCACCAGTGGTATGACAAGAAAGCAATCACTTCTCTAGTTAATTAATTCTATGATTCCAGTAAATGGACAACATTTAAGGATCAACTTTAAATGCTTTAATAAACAAAACCTTAGGTAAATTAAAAATTGTGACTAAAAATTTATTTTTGTTTCCAGTTCAAAATTGAGATGATTGACAGCATGTATCGGTTGGCAAAATACCGCTATGAGTGTGGTAATTATGTTGAATCAGCATCATACCTGTACTTCTGCCAGTTAGTTATGTTACCAACTGATAAGGTAAGTCTGTTTAAAATTTTTACTATTTATCATAAATAGCAAATTAAATCACTACTTTAAATCTATGTCTGACATTCATTAATTCCACCATTATATACTAGCTTTAATACTCCCGCTTTCATTCAAGAAATTTCAGTAAAAAAAAGAGTCTGTTACCCCTAAAGGTTTTGCTTCTAGTAGTTTTTTGTGTTTTTTTTTTGTTACAAAAGAGAGAATAAAAATACAAATTATTTCTCTTTTTAATAGTAGTTTCATAAGGGCATTTGTTAAAAATGTTTACAGATTTAAGTAAAAATTTATATTTCCTCTACATTTTATGGGTTATGCAATTAAATAGCACACATAAATTTTTTAAGTATTGTTTATTTATTTACTAAAATATATGTTAAACAATTTAAAAGTTGTCACGGTGTTTATCTTGTTCACTATCCAAGTAATAGGTGTTGGGATATTCACTGTAACTTTTAACCTGTAAAAATTAAAGTAAAATTAATGAACCAAGTTTTAAGTAGGAACTTATGTGTACTTATGTTTTTAATTAGAACAGATATCATACATTGTTACATACTCCTAGATCATAGCGAGGGTGATACTGCACTTTGTGTACTTGAAGAGAAGGTACAGTTGAGAAACTCTGTCCACACATTTCACACTGATAGAAATTAAAATTGCTATTGTTGCCATGAGTCTTAATTGCAAAGTGGCCAGTCTTGTATCTAGAAAGAAGATATAAAAGTTAATGCCTATATCATTAAATAAGCTACATGAAATTGTGACAAATAATAAGGCCAACCTGTGGGTGTAAAGTTGTTCATAATTCCTAAATTTTCGGTCACAAGCATTGCAAAGTAAAAGCTTTGGCAAAGAGAAACCATAGCATATCTTCAGCCATGGACACAATAACCAATGCTGCTCTGCTGTTTTGTATGACAAGAAAGTAGCCTCACAAGCATTACACTCGTAATTTCTTTCTGTTGTGTGAGTCTTGCAATGTCGTAACAGTCTTGGTATACTAGTAAAAACTTTCTCGCAAAATTCGCATTGTAGAAGAGATGAAGTTTTTATTTCTCTAACACAGTCTACACTATCGGATTTGCAGCATTCATTAGCATGCTTTAGAGCAGAATCCTGGCGCGGCCATACTTGGAAACATTCTATACATGTCCATACAATCTGCCAACGTGGAGCCATCTCTGTTATAGCGTGTCGCGTTGCATAATGTCTCTTTAAACCAGTTTCATAGACAAAACATTTACCGCATGTATCACAGGGATGGGACCGCATCGGCTTGGGGCAAATTATGTCCAAGGTCTCTTTCTTTTTCGTATAATTAAGAGTTCTGTTTAACAATTGAATATTCTCCATAATTCTGGCATTGTTCTCTTTCACTCTCTCCAAACTATATTCCAAAGGACTCTTATCACCGTTGGCCCTTTCAAATTGTCTCATAGGACTGTCATGTTCTTCTACCCCATCTTGACTTGATTGTGTGCGAGTGAGAGCTGTATCCTCTCCCCTTTCGTGAAATTGATATTGTAAATGGTTACTCTCCTCAATTTCATGCAAAAAATGTTGACTGGTTAGCATTGCATTGTATGGTATCGACTCATCGTAGGCCTTCGTAAAAATCTTTTGTGTGTCCAAAACCTGATCAACTTGTACTTCTCTAGCACAAGAATCCAAATCAAAGTAGTAATTCAATTCATTATCAGAGATTATTTTCACAACTAATCGCGAGGACTCAATATCTTTTATTTTATGGTGACTTTTGCCCTCTACCCAATCACTGAATTTAGCTTCCGACGCATTGCTCATCCCATCATCAATGGTAACCTGCAAAGATTTAAAATTTGCACCATTTTCGAATTTATTAATAATTAATTTTGATGACATGTCTCTAAATTTAGTAAAGCCATTTAGTTTTCACATTGACAATAACTAGAATGACATAAAATTGTCTTTATGATAAAGCTTTTATCGGTAAGGTTACTACAAACCTTTGTGGTTTCAATAAAAAATAAACGAGTGTTCATGAGTTTCTATTGCTGCTAGATGAATGCCTCCCATACCTCCTTTTTTTTGTTTGTATACATACATGCTTTGCACTTTGGTCTACTTACATTTTGGATATAGTGTCACCTCAGACGAAAAATATCGAAACGAAAAAATGTTATTATATCGTCCTATATATATTCCAGAACTACCTCTCAGTACTCTGGGGTAAACTGGCCAGTGAAATCCTGGTGCAGAACTGGGACGGGGCGCTGGACGACCTGACGAAGCTGAGAGAGTTCATCGACAATGGGGCGGCCGGAGCTACGGTCAGCAACATGCAGGCCCTTCAGCAACGCACCTGGCTCGTGCACTGGTCGCTCTTCGTGTTTTTCAACCACGTGAAAGGCCGCGACCTTATCATTGAGATGTTCTTGTACAAGCCATTGTAAGTAAATAAAAACAGAATTATTGGATCATTTAAGGATTCATACGAAAAAAAACAAACAAATAACAAATTCAATTATTAGCTTTCGCGCGGGATATCGCTCCTATAGCCTGCGTTAGTCCTGAAAGTATTTTCTATCTTTGTGTCAAATGTCTTCATAATCGATCCAGATGTTTTTGAGTTTATTTGTAACAAATAACAAATAAAAACAAAAGTCTTTTCTCTGTATAATATTATGGATTACCGACTGCTAAAGACAGATTGACTGTTTGTTTTTTCACTATAGATATATATTTTAGTGTGTAATAAGCCCTGTGGCTGAGTGTTACAAATCAATAATCTATTTTTTTTATTTAAAGATATTTAAATGCCATCCAGACGATGTGCCCACACATTCTCCGATACCTGGCGACGGCGGTCATAATCAATAGATCAAGGAGAAACGCTCTCAAAGACTTAGTGAAAGTAATTCAACAGGAAGCTTACACATACAGGTATGAAGGAAGTATGCTTGTTGGCGCCCGAATATTCAATTTTTTTTTGTTTACAAACAATTTTTAATATCCTAAAGATCCAAAACTCTTCTTTATTTTCGCTTGTTGAGAAAGTTTATAATTTCGCATATTAAAGTAAAATAGCATCCACCTCGCTTCAATATAAAGTAATTAAAAAAAACTAGCCCACTAATTAATTGTTGTACCACTTCAGAGATCCTATCACCGAGTTCATTGAGCATCTGTACGTGAACTTCGATTTCGAGGCGGCCCGCAGAAAATTGAACCAGTGTCAAGCTGTGTTGCTAACGGACTTCTTCCTGATCGCGTGTCTTGACGAGTTTGTCGAAAATGCACGTCTCATGATCTTCGAAACATTCTGTAGGATACACCAAGTCATCAGTATTGGGTATGAATATTGTACTGCTAACAATCTCTGAATGCAATGATTGACGGTTCTGAACCAAAATGAGAACGACATCACGTGGTTGGAGAGGTTTAGCAACCAGGAGTGACCTTATGTTCAGTTTGTTACTACATACTTACATAAAATCACGTCTTTTCCCGGAGGGCTAGGCATAGACTATATCTTTCCACTTGCCACAATCGCTGCATACTTCTTTCGCTTCATCCACATTCATAACTCTCTTCATGTAAGCTCGGCGTTTTCGGATACTCTTGAACTGACCCTTTGCCAGGACGTCTTAAATTTGATTAAATTAATCTATATAATCTTAATTTTTTTTCTGTTGTTTCGTTTATAATACAACTTAGTTATTTATTTTCAGAATGTTGGCTGAAAACTTGAACATGCAGCCTGACGAGGCGGAGTGCTGGATTGTGAACTTGATCCGTAACGCGCGCCTCGACGCGAAGATTGACTCTAAACTTGGCCACGTGGTAATGGGCGCTCAACCGCTCTCGCCATACCAACAGTTGGTCGAGAGGATCGACTCCCTCGCAGTCCGCTCCGAAGCTCTGACATCATTAGTTGAAAGGAAACATAAAGCTCGCAATCAAGATGTAAGTGTATCATTTGTGTATATGAAGTAATTAAAGAACAATCTAAAACCTGAGCGCTTACTTACTAAAGGCTTACTTTAGTTGCAATTTTAACTTCCATATTTCTGGGGGTAAAACGTGATGTGTTATTTAACCTATGTGAAATAGAAGTTTGCGAAAAATAGTAAATAGACTACGAAAATAGAGTTTTGCCAATATTATGACTACCATAAGTTAGATAACTTAGCAGAGATTGAGAGAAATGTGAAAATTCTTGACACCTCTGCTTACACCACACTATCACTATCATTAAAAAAAATCTTGCTTGTCTTTTCAGATTCGTTGGGGAACTCAAGAATTTTAAGCCAGTCAATTTTTTGTAAAAGTTTCAAAAATATTGGTTCTACTATAAACATCATTTTGTAATGAGATATTTTTTATTAAAATATCGTTGTAACTTACAGATCATCTTTTAATTTTTATTCATTTCAATCTTCCTTCACCACATCATGCATCTTCTCTCAGTAGAGGACCCCGGTACGCATATAATTTTGCAACCTTGGGGGAAAACCTAACTCAACTTTGATCATGATTACACCTCCAGTTGCCTGAATGTGCAGACTTATTCAGATTTTCCGTTTTTTAAATTACTGGTACATACCTATCAATGTCACCTATCATGGTGGAATTAGAATGAAGTTGCAATAAAACCAGCACAACGCTTTTCAGTGACCTTAGAATGGCCTGAAAAATTAACATACATTAATTAATGATGATGATAAAACTAAGTCAAAACATTCTTACTAGTTTGATGATCTGGGGAAAACAACTCCAGTGCTACCAAAAATCAAACTTGAAATTAAACAACCTTATTCTTAGTTTTCATTAATATATTAAATACACCACATCTTTGGATAACAATTCTACTCTACAGGTTTTATAGTTATAAATCTAGACAGAATAAATGCTACCAATATTGTAGACAGAACAAAGCACACAACAAACACATAGAATGTGTCTTCAGAAAATACATCAGTGAATTCTGGTATTTGATTGTACAGTTCCTCTACAACATGAAGGTTGCCCTTCTTCCCACTTTTAGTCATTTTTATTTCTTTTTCTTTTTCTCTGATTTTGTTTGTATAGTTGTAACAGGTTGTTCAACTGGAGCTAAGGAGGAAACGTGTTTGTTTAAAAGTTGTAAAAGTTCTAAACACGTTAGGTTGCTGCTCTTGAAAGTAACTTTTTTTATTTTCGCCTTTTCTGAAATTGGAATATTCATGTTATATATCTAATGCATACAAATTAAATGTAAACTTTGAGCTAAGATCTTAAACAATACTTCAATCAGTAGTTTTCCTTATTTATTTATATATTTAGTTCTAGTACAAGGTAAAAAAAATAAGAATGGAACTTAAACTAAAGAGAAATTCAGTACAAGGGCACTACTTATTTGTAGAGAAATTTCTTCCAGTAGGCATTCCTAAGGTATGAAATTCTTTTAAAAGATGCCATGCATTGGAAGGCAATCTAATTCATCTAAATCTGTTCTAGGATTGGGCCTGGTATGCCTAATGTTTAATTATTACATTTTATTAAGTATTAATGCCCTGTGCCCTCGCCAGTGCCCTCCCAAAAAAAACCCTTCAGGAATGCTGTGACATCCAGTTGTAATAAAATGGAGAGAAAAATTATGTTATACCTGCAATATTAGGCAAAAGAGTGATGTCAATAGTTGGTTCACTTCGATCACACACTACTTCAGTTTTCAGGGAACAATTGGGGTTTGTAAGGCTAATCTTTGGTGAACTTATGTAGTGTAAGAAGTTTCTGAAAAAATAAAAGGAAGATTTTGTAATAATCACCAATACTTATACAATCAACCCATTTTATAAGTACATTTATATAATTTATATAATAAAAATATACTTTTGCCATGTGGTTTCCAGCAACAATAAAAAAAGAATAGGACTTCCACTGAGATCATAAACGGCGACTAAGGAATAGCTTTATAAACTTGAGATTCTTGTTTTAGGCGATAGGCTAGCAACCTGCACCTATTTAAATCTTAATTCTATCATTAAGTCAAACAGCCGATTATGGCCTTACAGTTTTTCAAGACTGTTGGCTCTGCCTACCCTGCAAGGGATATATACGTGGCTATATGTATGTTTGTTAGTAAACATTAAAACAAACAGGATCTCAACTTGCCTTTAGCTAAAACATTTGTTGTGTAATTTTAAATATATATACACTTCTGCATAGAAATTGAAATACTTTTTAATATGTAAATTCTGCATATAAATTGAAATACTTATTAAATATATTTGCAATTAAGATTTAGCTATAGCTAGCAGGAAAGTTTATGAGGTACTAGTTTATCTATAAACATACATACATACATATGATCACGTCTATATCCCTTGCGGGGTAGACAGAGCCAACAGTCTTGAAAAGACTGAATGGCCACGTTCAGCTATTTGGCTTAATGATAGAACCGAGATTCAAATAGTGACAGGTTGCTAGCCCATCGCCTAAAAGAGGAATCCTAAGTTTATAAGCCTATCCCTTAGTCGCCTTTTACGACATCCATGGGAAAGAGATGGAGTGGTCCTATTCTTTTTTGTAATAGTGCCGGGAACCACACGGCACGTTTATCTATAAATTTTGATACTATACATACTTTAGTAAAATACAGGATCATTAATGTAGTTGCCTAGTTGAATTTTGTTAGCTTCGTCATATGGCTTCATAATATTATAAATTTAGATTTACGTACCGAGTATGTGTAACGTTATCGCCAAATGGATCAAATGTCACTGTTATTCTTTTTGCAGCTTTCAAATTTACTGCTTTTAATTGTTTACCGATAGCTGAAACTACTCCTAAAGATCTTCTTACTGTGCCACTATAGGGAACAGCCATATTTTTCTATTTCTGGATCAATCAAATAAATTGCGATCGATATTGGGACCGTCAGGAAAAGTCATAGAGTGGAAAACTTGACAGCATAACCTCTTTTTTCCCATTGTATATAATCGACAAAACCTCCATGACAGTGACATTTAAATTCAATGTGTAATTCGCTGACTTATTTATATACATATGCAATAAACGCATTACAGAATTCATTAACACATTGAATGGAAAAGAAGCCTTTATTTGGTCCATATGAAACCTCTGTAGCTAAACTTGCACATTTTACGTACAATTAACCCTGCTTAATGACGCAGTAATAGAGACGAATTCGCACCGAATTTGGATAGGTTGATATGATTGGAGTATAATTTAAAAACAAAAAATACAATTTTGATGCATATGAAGGCATGGAAGTTTTGTGAAATATTAATCATAGACTTATCGATGATAAGAAACATCAGTTCTTCTAGTCTAGTATCTCTAGTATTATTTAGTTCTTAATGCTAGTATTTTTTATGCACTCAAAGAAAGAATATTAAGTTATCTTGAAGAGTACTTCTTGTAAAAATATATAATACGGTGACATTGTCCAGATAGGATATAGACATCACGGGCTTTTAATATAATGTCCATGTAAGACTACCGAGTCTTAAATATGGTACACTGGCTACGACTTCTGGCACACTTCTCTAGATTTCTATTTATTCGTTTGGTACGCGGAAACGTCATTCAATGTCTTTTTTGTTTTAGGTTATGTCTGTGGCATTTAATCAAATGTCTGTGCTTCATTTCAGTTGGCCTAAAGAACAAAAACATAAAGAAAAAAAATAGTATCGTGCATGTCAGTAAATGTATTCTGGATTTTCTTATTTTTTACAGTTTGATTGATTTCTATTTTATATAAAAATGTACCCCGTTGGCCAACGTAAGTATAATTTTCACATAATTATTATAAATTTAAAGAACAGACAAGAGGATTTACCTTTTTTCTATGTGTCCCAAATGTGTCCTAAATTAATGATGTTGAGTTTACATAGACGTTCAACGGGTGACTGCTTGCTAACGAAATGAACTTACGGGTACAATGACCACTATATGTGAAGTTGTAATCTTGTTCTTGTAATATTTTATCTATAGTTACTAGCAACCAAAAGTTTTTGTTCACGAGGTGTCACTCAAATTCTAGTTGCCATGTCTTTATATGAATGCTCTTATTGTTTTTACTGTAGCACCACCGGGGGAGGCGAGTAGCGGCACTGTTAGTGCTGCGACAGTCAGTGGTGCGTCAAGTACTACAGGTACGGCAGCCGGAGCGCCTGCCACGGTCCCCACGACTGGTGCACCCGCCCCCGGCGTTGCCAGTGGTACTGGCGCCATGGCTCTCGTGTCTCCAGCCGTTGCACCCCCACCTGATTTACCTGTACTGACATGCCCGCGAAGACCCAACCTTGGCCATGAAGGACGACCAATCATGTTACGAGCAAATCATTTCCAAATAACAATGCCTAGAGGATTTGTTCATCACTATGATGTCAATATACAACCAGATAAATGCCCAAGAAAGGTATGTAATATTATTGGATGATCTATAAATATTGAAAAATTAGAATATAAAAAAAATATAGTAGACATATCATACTTTTTACATTCCACCCTGTGTATCATAGCAGCTGAGTGTTTGATTGGGAGTCACAAGGACAAGAACTACTCAAGACTTGTGACAGCCATTTTACGGGAGGCAATTTTTTTTTATTGGTGCTGTGTGGTTCCTGGAACAAATAGCAAAAAGAGTAGACCCATGGATGTTGTAAAAGGAGACTAGGTGATGGGCTAGCAACCTGCCACTATTTGTATCTCAATTCTATCATAAAGCCATGCAACTAAATATGATGTTCTAGTCTTCAAGACTGTTGGCTTTGTCTACCCCACAAGGCAAATAGATGTGACTATATGTAGGTATGTAATTAAAGATAAACAATATTTGTTGATGCTATTATGATAAATTGGGGAAAAAGCAAAAAGTAACTTCCAAATAAAAAATGGAATGAGTTATAGGCCTCGTTATTTTATATGATAAAATAACATTTTTTATTAAAGTTGTTATTTTGTTAATTTGTAATGGTTTTAAGTGCATTAATAAAGACTAATCCTGTGACAAACATAAACTTTTAATAAAAAAATTATATAATTTCTTATGAAAAATTTGTGTTTTTTTTTTATTTTAAGCCATTTTAATACCTATCTCTTTTTTGAAGCCTTACTCACTTGGTGCGACTATGTAATAATATTCAGCTTCCTAACCTTTATGTGTAAAAATAATATACATTTTCTGCCATTAAGATATTATTAAAAACACTAACTAATCAATTAAATTTTCTTTCAGGTTAATAGAGAAATTGTAGAGACTATGGTTCATTGTTATAACAAAATATTTGGTGCACTCAAACCTGTATTTGATGGAAGGAACAATTTATATACCAGAGATCCTTTACCTATAGGCAATGACAGAGTTGAATTAGAAGTAATATTACCTGGAGAAGGCAAGGACAGAGTCTTCCGTGTCACTATAAAATGGGTTGCCCAGGTAAATGATTTTGTAAATTTTTTTGAGATGAGCCTGGAACCCCTGTTGTCTAATCTAACTTATTAACTCTCCCTGTTAATTCTCATTCACGCGGAAATTTCTGCAAATCCTCATATATACATATAAATTAACATTATCTGTTTTGACATTTATGATGATTGATATGAATGTAACATACTGACTTAATTAAAGAAGGCATTCTTTAATTTTTTTATTAGTTTATAGACACAACATACCAGAAACTAATTTCAAAGTTATGTACTTATGGTGAGGCAAAACGTTATAAGGACTGGATGTGTAATCTTGATCAAACCAATATGGGTTAGGATTCCATGCAAAGTTTGTGAAAAAGAAGAAGATAGACAAATGCCTATCTACATATAAAACAATAAATTAAAGAACATTTGTGTCTGTATCATTGCTAATAAATGAACAACTGCCTATTTTATTTGTTATGCAACCTATATCCTATTAAATGGGTTCTATAAGAGGATTGTATGTAAATCTTATCAGAAAAAACCCATGCCCAAGGTGTTAAGACTCAGGGCCATAATGTAATGATGTTGTTCACAGGTCTCCCTATTTGCATTAGAGGAGGCATTAGAAGGTCGTACAAGACAAATACCTAATGATGCAATACTTGCTCTTGATGTGGTCATGAGACACCTGCCTTCCATGATGTATACACCTGTTGGACGTTCATTCTTCTCTTCACCGGATGGGTATTATCACCCTTTGGGTGGTGGCCGTGAGGTCTGGTTTGGTTTCCATCAATCAGTCAGACCGAGCCAATGGAAAATGATGTTAAATATAGATGGTAAGTACAGGCATAATATTATTTATAAATAATACACTATTAAATGCGTACGAAACATACCTTTATTTTATCTTGGACAATTCCAATCATGTTCCAAAGATCTCTGGTCATATTAAGGACGGACAAAAATAAAGGTATGTTACGCGCGTGTTTAATACCATTATAATTTATAATATATATAAATAATATAATGCAAAGTGAAAGAATAAAATCAGTTAAAGGCATAATGCCTAGATAGTTTATGGTTGATTGGACTCTTAGAGACAAAACGGTATTTAAGTATGATTTAGGGATGAAAATTTTAAAAATTGATATTTTGTGTTAAAATTTTGTTACAATTTTATTAAAGTTATGTATTTTTTTTATTATAGTTTCCGCAACTGCATTTTACAAAGCTCAGCCTGTTATAGAGTTTATGTGTGAAGTATTAGATATAAGGGACATAAATGACCAAAGAAAACCACTGACAGACTCTCAAAGAGTTAAATTCACTAAAGAAATCAAAGGCTTGAAGATAGAAATTACCCATTGTGGCACTATGAAGAGGAAATACAGAGTGTGTAATGTGACACGCAGACCTGCACAAATGCAATCGTAAGTATTATTTTATCTTTGTTACATAAAATTTCACTCAGGAATTTCCATGTCACTATGAATGAACTTGAGACAGTTATTTTTGCTGCAGATCTGATTATATTGAATTGTTCTTATTATGACTTCAGTAAAAATGAGCAAGTAAATTTCGTTACTTTTAATATTATTTTTATGAGAATGTACCTATGTAAATATACTATAGCAACAGCATAAGTATGAGTACATGAAATGCTGGAATTATGCAAAAGTTAAACATTAATTTAATACAAGGAAAACCTAATTTCACCTAACCCATTTTTGTTGCAGATTTCCTCTACAGCTTGAAAACGGACAAACAGTAGAATGTACTGTATCAAAATATTTCTTTGACAAATATAAAATGAAGCTCAGGTATCCACATTTGCCATGTTTGCAAGTGGGACAGGAACATAAGCACACGTACTTGCCATTGGAAGTGTGTAATATTGTGCCCGGACAGAGATGCATTAAGAAATTAACAGATATGCAGACGTCCACAATGATTAAAGCTACGGCGCGATCAGCCCCTGACCGGTATATACTTGGTTTTTTATTATTACATTCTTACATGTACTTTTAAGTCTCTTATTCCAAATATCTGTTTGTATTATCTTTATTTCACAGAAATTTACACAGTTACAAGAAATCTTGTAATGGTGGACTTTGTTATTTAGTTATACTGGACTTACAACTTCAAAACGTCGTCTCGTACTGTTCTCTGCGGTGTTATTTGCAATAGTAACAGGCCTCAGATACTTTATACAAAAGACGTTGTTTTACTAAAGCAAGCAGTAGCGTTCAGATACATGTCAATATTTGAGTACTGTTAGAGAAATGTCCATAGAAATGTCTAAACTATAATAAATTCTGTCTGAATGACTTTCGGGCGGAACAAGTTCGTATCTTCCCTGTCTTTCTATTTTAAACATAAAGATAAGGGGAGAGGTCTTCTCAACATTCGTGAATAAACACCCTGGGCTATTTAAGCGGTTTAGTAATTTTTTTATCAATAAAATGATATAATCCAGAGAGCGAGAGATCAACAACTTGGTGCGGCGCGCTAACTTCAACACGGACCTGTACGTGAAGGAGTTCGGGCTGACGATCTCCAACAACATGATGGAGGTGCGCGGCCGCGTGCTGCCGCCGCCCAAGCTGCAGTACGGCGGCCGCGTCTCCTCTTTGGGCGGACAGGTAAACCTTGCGTCATATCTATAATACTCATGTTGAACATACACCAAGAAGGTGTTTAAGATTGTTATTTAACAAGAAATAAAATTAAGATGTTATTCGGCGATGACACATTAAGATACGGTTACGTGTGTCGTCGGACCCCAAGAATAGGTAGAGTATTACGGAACTAAAAGGACACTTAAGAGATTTGTATGAGAGTAAAGAGCAAACGCTAGATCATCTATAGTATTTCTTGAAAGTAAGCCTCTTACATTTTTATCATTTATTATCAGAAAGGTTTCTTCTTTATTGTAATAAAGTAATAATACATAATGTTCCAGCAAGCATTACCAAATCAAGGCGTGTGGGACATGCGCGGGAAACAATTCTTCATGGGAGTTGAAATTCGAGTGTGGGCCATCGCATGCTTCGCGCCGCAGAGAACCGTACGAGAAGATGCTTTGAAGTAAGTCCAGGATAACTAAATAACATTTCGCATTGTAATGACTAAACCCCACATTTTCTCAATATGGTTGTTAGTCGTCATTTATATAAAGGTTCTTACTGTTAGTATCAAAATATGTCCAATTCTAAGTTGAATTTCACAGACTTAAATTGTAATTTACACAGGCAGTATACAGTACAATTTTGAACTGATCTTTCTTTCATCCAGTCATAATGATACAAGTAAATATTTCACTGTATATCATACCAAAAAAGAATCTCTTAGTTTCGTATTATCAAAAGTGCACATTAGTCGTTTTGCTACAGGATCCGAGGTCCACTTTTCTAATTTCTACCAAAAAAAAAAACTTATTGCTTATTCTCAGGAACTTCACTCAACAACTGCAAAAGATATCGAATGACGCGGGCATGCCGATCATAGGGCAGCCCTGCTTCTGCAAGTACGCCACCGGGCCGGATCAAGTGGAGCCCATGTTCAAATACCTCAAGTCCACCTTCGTTCAGCTCCAGTTGGTAGTAGTCGTGCTGCCTGGCAAGACTCCCGTTTATGGTAAGCTTATGTATATAATTACGAAGGTGTTTACTAAACAGATAGAAATATGAGACTTTTAAATGATTATTCCAGTGTGCTTTTTTACTTTTAAGATATTTCGCTTGAAAGACAATAATTGTGGGCAGTAAAATTACGTTTCGTATCCCATGCCGTGTAGTTTCCGGCACTTGAGAATAGAATATAAAAAAATCTCTATATCTTTCCCATGGATATCGTAAAAGACGACTAGGAGATAGGATTCCTCTTTTAGGCGATGGGCTCGCAACCTGTTACTATTTGAATCTTAATTCTATTATAGAGTCAAACAGCTAAACTGGCCTTTGGCATTCCAAGACTGTTTACTTTGTCTACCCCGCAAGGGATAAAGACGTGACTATATGTATGTATGTTCCTGTGTACCCCATTTAAAAATAAAAGTTGTATTTGGGATTTAGAGATTAGAAATGTCTGTAGAGGGTTGGCAAATTTACGATGGAGTACTTGAACTAAGTAAGGCAGGTCTGTAATAATCGTCGGAGAAGGTTCTCCATTTTATCATTTAGATTTGAACATACCATTGCTAATATGGCCAGTTTACAGGTGACATATAGCGTCTTTGATACAGTAATTGTACTTTAATGATTAACTAAGCGACAATGCACGCCACTATCATAAACTAATAACTCATTAGTTGATGTGTCATAATATCGTCATTCTGTGGAAAATCCTGAGAAAACAAAGTAGCCATTAGTAATTTTATTTTTGTTGTGTTGCTTTTCTTAACATATTTACCATTGAACTTAATTAAGTGCGTTTGGTCATAAGGGTATTGAAAGTTATATATTTCATAAACCTTTTTATGATGATATTATGTTCCATGCCAAAGATAATAATGATACATAGCCGGCATGTAACTTAACCAAATAGGCGTAATTGTATTTAGACATGGCAATCGGCCGAGTTATAAGGATTGATATCAAAATAAGGGTCCCTTGTAGTAGCTTGAAATAAGGAAGAATGTTGACGTTACAAAAACAAAACAACAAATATGGAAGCCCATCTCCCAAATAAAAATTTCAAAATTAAATAATATCATAGAGGGACCTTTTCATTGTATCTTTTCTATTTTATTAGGGATAAATAAGATATCGGGGAATGGTAAAAACATTCAAGTTAATTTTCCCATCTAAATTTTGTAAAAGTGATTGTGGCCCCTAGTTAGTATTCTACCTTTATAAAATGGATGAATGTGAATAATGATGATATTGTTTTTAACTTTCAGCGGAAGTAAAGCGAGTGGGAGATACTGTATTGGGCATGGCGACGCAATGCGTCCAAGCGAAGAACGTGAACAAAACTTCACCGCAAACGCTGAGTAATTTATGTCTCAAAATCAACGTCAAACTAGGCGGCATCAACTCTATTTTAGTTCCATCATTACGTCCGAAGGTAAGAGTTTAGCGTGATAGCTTCTTGCTTAATGTTGTCTTGGATAACCGTCGTTAGCGCTTGAAATCCAGAATAGTATTGCTATTATAGACGATGGAGTAGCAATTTGTTAAATTTAATTTTTAATATGGACCCATTTTGCTAAACGTGGCCATCGAGATAATGACATTGACAATGCTACCCTGTAAGGGATGAAGAAGAAGTTTGTGAATGAGCTCACCCATTGCCCAAAAAACTTCCTAGATTTATATATCGTAGTATAGCATTTCTTGTGATTGACTTAAGAAGTTGCGCATAAAGAGTAGCAGTTGACACACATGATATTTTTTCGTTATAAGACCAACAGGAAAGCCTTTGCAACAATTCCTTCAATTATTTATTAACTACGGCTTTAAATTAACGTTAACTGTCGTGTTGTCGTGTTTCGGCTGTAGATTAAACACTACGTTAGCGCTGCGTGTACAAATTCAATTTTTTTTTTCATTATTATAGAACATTTCAACCATCACTTAATAATCGTCATTTCTTTTGGTTTCACAAATTTGGTTGATCTCAAATAAATTACTTAAAACTAAGTTTACTGCCGCTTCAACAACGATAGTGCAGAAGAAGCGGTAACAACCTACACTGCAGCATTTCTTCAATAACGTCAACTTAACTATTATCCAAACTTAGAATAAGAATAGAAATGTGCACGAGAGAATAATACATTGTAAAGAAGAAATATAATTGAAATGAATTGATTGATGCACAGAGTATACCGAATTTTGATACGTCAATTGAACGGCCACGCTGCGGTAGTAGGTACGAGACGTGTTGTAACGAGCGCCGTTGCAGGTGTTCAACGAGCCGGTGATCTTCCTGGGCGTGGACGTGACGCACCCGCCGGCGGGCGACAACAAGAAGCCGTCCATCGCGGCCGTGGTGGGCTCCATGGACGCGCACCCCTCGCGCTACGCCGCCACCGTGCGCGTGCAGCAGCACAGGTCCGCTCACTGGCTTTCACATGCTATTTACGTTCGAACGGCGGCAGGTTACTAGGCCGTCGCCTAAAAGAAGAATACCAAGTTTATTAGCATTTCTCTTAGTCGCCTTTTACGACATCCATGAATAAGAGATTGAGTTTTCCTATTCTAAAGTGCCGGAAATCACACGGCACTTGAAATAAGACGCGAATTGGTATGTCATTTAATAAGTGCCGCCTAGTGGTCACTCGATGGCACTAATGCAATACCATATAAATTCTCATTTGCTTGCTCGACGCGTTCACAAAGATCTTAAAAAATATATATAATGTATCACTGTGATCTATCTTGACAGACATACAAAGTTTTGAAAAAAAATTATATGCAATCATGTTTATAAAATCTTTAAATTGAAATATATGTATGTACATGTCAATATTAAATTGTACATAAATCAAGTCAATTCTAAAGAGGTCCTAAAGAGTAACAATAATATTGTTAACTTCGCAGACAAGAAATCGTCCACGAAATGAGCAGTATGGTCCAGGAGCTACTGTTGATGTTCTACAAGAGCACGGGCGGGTTCAAACCTCACAGAATCATAATGTACCGCGACGGTATATCCGAGGGGCAGTTCATACACGTGCTGCAACACGAGCTCACCGCTGTCAGGGAGGCGTGTATAAAGGTGTGTACAGTCTGGTGATCTACCTGCTTAAAATACGTCATGTAATGCCTGCAATCTTACGAGTATAAAGAGGTGCCAATTATAGTCCATCCCTATCCTACTGGCGTTTGTTTCAATATTAAAGGTTAGGTTAATTTTATTTCTTTATTGTGTTATTTATTTAAACTTTATGCACGTAACATTTACAACAGGTGAAATTAATGCCCATTCTCTGCCAGTCGCACCTTTAAAAAATCTCTGATGTAGTCAAAGATTTATTTTCCTATTATACTGTTTAATTTCAATTCTCTCATATTTGCCTCTTGTACTTTCATTCGGCATAATTGGTTCTTTTTAGCATTCATCTTTTTTTATTTTTTGTGTAGTTATTTTAATTAGTTTATTTCTTTGAGAAAATTGAAATTAGATAGAATAAAATGGAAATATCTAATTTCAATTTTTCTTTTTTTTTGTCTGATTCTATCTACTTAGTTTGTGAATAATTATATAAATACCAAGTGTTTCATGTTATAAGTATTCTCCAACAGGGTGAAGCTTTATATATAAGTAATTCAATGACAAATCAAACATTATTTGCAGTTGGAAGCGGAATACAAACCCGGTATCACTTTCATCGTGGTACAAAAGCGACATCACACGCGGCTATTCTGCGCGGACAAAAAGGAACAGTCTGGAAAGTCGGGCAACATTCCCGCGGGAACTACCGTGGACCTGGGTATCACGCATCCCACGGAATTCGACTTCTATCTCTGCAGTCATCAAGGCATACAGGTACTTTATAATTCATTTTTTTCTTTTTGGAATATGAAAAGATTTTAATTTATAAACAATATTTAAAACAAACTACCTATGTAAAAACGGAACCTTTAAAGCAAGCACTAAATAATTAAAGAACTCTGGTTACATCTTTTAAGAAAAAAGTTATTTTCAGAACTATGTACCTAATATGTACACATTTTTCATCGGAGGTTTCGTCGTAATCTCATCTATCTGTTGTTGTGTAATAATATTGTATCGGCAATAATTTGTGTTATCACCGCCAGGGCACGTCGCGGCCGTCGCACTACCACGTGCTGTGGGACGACAACCACTTCGGGTCGGACGAGCTGCAATGCCTCACGTACCAGCTGTGCCACACGTACGTGCGCTGCACGCGCTCGGTGTCCATCCCGGCGCCCGCGTACTACGCGCATTTGGTGGCGTTCCGCGCGCGGTACCACCTGGTGGAGAAGGAGCACGACTCCGGCGAGGGCTCCCACCAGTCGGCCTGCAGCGAGGACCGCACGCCCGGCGCCATGGCGAGGGCGATCACAGTACACGCGGTCACTAAGAAAGTCATGTACTTCGCTTAGAATGTAACTTTATGGCCAGTAACCAGTCCATTGAAGATTTTCCTTTCTAGTATTCAATTTATACAGAATTGTTGGTTTATCGGTGTTCTGTTTACAAATTCATATAGATAAGCCCACATTAGCAAGCAAACACTGGATGAAACATTAAATCGAAATCAAGAAATTATCTTACATGTATTTGTAAGAGAAAGTGATGAATTCTTTAAATTAACTTAAATACTTACACACAAATGTAATGATAAGATAACATTAAAATTTAACTACTTTTTAAATACTAAACGTTATTTTAGACACTTGATTTGTTTCATGTGGGAATTCATAAACAAGAGTTGTAAAGGCGAAAACATGCAATATTTGTATATAAATATATTTAATGATTTTTTTTGTTTGGGTGGTTTACACTAAGCTGTTTAATTCTGCGTCTAATGCTTAATACATTCAAGTTACCTTGGGTATGTTTATGAGGGATCAATGAAACGCCATCATTATCTATTTGTATTACAAAAAGGAACTATTTAACTTATGATATCGTAGAGATGAAGTGTGTCTAAGCTTGCTATAATATAAAATTAATATCAACTTTAATTGATACAGTGCTTCCATGATTATCGAAAAATATAGGTATGACCATTTCAGTGCTCTTATGACGCCATAAATTATTGTTATTGGTCTATCAACATCCAGCATAAAGAATTATATATAATTTAAAATGTTGACGGTTACTGGTCACTTGTTTGTGGATGGTGGTCCTCGACAATTTTAACGATGAGTTGCATACTTACATATTTTCGCAATATGTATGTAATTTAGGACTTTTTGAAAATTTAGGAGGGAAGAAATATATTTAAGCGTATATAGTAGTATTTAGAATTAAGTCGCAATTAATTTGTTAATTTATGTTGCCTTTACGATGACACAGTCTACTTAAAATGTAATCCAATACGCATAATTATTGAGATGCACTTAAAGTCTATGCCCATTGTCATCCGATTTGGTTATAAATGTAACAAAATATTGCACTGAGAGTAATGATTGTTATGTTCACTCTTGAGGTCCAATATTCAGAAGTAAAACAGTTAAAATGCTTAAGGAAATAATGCATAAAATTAAATTTCCACACTTTCTCCGCTGGTCTTTTAAATACATACATAGCATTATCATCGATGATTTTTTATGGTAAATGAGAGTACCACGCAAATGTATACATATTTATATTCTATTTTTGAACATAGCAACGAGAAAAAAGTACTTGGACCTTGAGAATAAGAATATTACTGTTGGATCAATACCATAAAGCAAATTTTTAAAGAGTATCAACACTAAATTGTACCACTTTCCTCCACAAACACGCCGGTCATTAATTTTAATAGAAAATTTATCACAAAATGAATGTCCCTAGTGTGGCAGATTATACCAAATTTTTAATTTGCCCCACTAATCCATTTGGTGAGCCCTAGAAGTGAGGCAGGTTGGTGGTAATATTAGAAACACCAATCCAGTCTTTTTTTTTCACAACGCAAATTAATTTTAGGCGAGTGAAATACCCCTTTAACGAAAAAAATAAGAGAATTATTATTTTTATCTAAACGAATTAAAAATTTTAAATTATTTTGTGTATTTACTTCAAATTATTCTTTCGTTCCGCATTCTTATTTATGATTAATAGAGTAATTTCGGTAAATATACAATGTTTGTGAGGCAGCCAAAACACTCCATTTCTATGAAGTTGTGTTAACACAATTATTTTGTTATTAGAAAAGCTTCCAAATTCTATACTTATATTATCTTAAGTTAAATTATCGTGTCCGTGTATTTATTAATTCATGTTTGAACACAACAGTAATTCACGTTGATTACAATATATCATATATGAACTAAAAATTAACCCCGTCCATAGTTTACTGCTAATCCTGAAACTTTATAGAAACGTAGTGTTTTTTGCGTGTGTATAAACCGCAGACACCTTTATGCTCTGAAAACAAGTGATCTAGTTCAACAGGCCTACTAGTTCTCTTGTAATAGTTAAGATTTAAATATTTTGGGGTTTTCATTTATCGTTAAGGCGCCCATGCAGGGTGCGGTAAATTTTTATGAACATTTTGCCATAAGTAGTGATGTTAATGACTATGAAATATGAACATTCTAGTAACGTAGTTACTGCCTTTTATCAGTTGTACGTTTACTCTTTGTTTAACGACCAATCGAAACAACCCATAACTCTAGAATGACCTAAAGCAGAGTAATGACATGATTATAAGACACTAGATTGAATTCAATTTTACGTACTCTTATGCGCAACCGCGCAATCAAACGATTCAAAAGATTTTTGAAATCATAGAAATAAATATTTTACTTTAGGAAATAATTCATATTGAATATAATTTTTACATAAACTGCTAAATGGATTTTAATTATTTTTATTCGTAGTTAATAAAGGTATTGCAAATGCATTGTCGCTGTAACGTTATGAGGCATACGGGTGTGGTTTGGTTGAGCATGTTGACGCGAACAAAGTTTTTGCACAATTTTCCCGAAGTAAGGAAATGCCACTCTGGATTCGGACAACTCATTCTATATCTAATAGAATATCAATACCTGCCGAGGATTACAATTATTATTAGGATAACAAAGCCTTGTAACAATCAATAAAGTTAAATTAACTATAAAGTCTTGTTTAATCATAAAACATTATGATTAGTAATTAGTACATAATTTTAATGGCAAGTTTAATTAGCTAATTGTTAATTTTACTTACTGACCACTCGGTTAGACCTGAATCGATTTGTATTAGGCGATAATGATAATGCATTGGTGGTCCAAATGAAAATTTGTTGTTCGCTTTTATGGTAGTCGTCTCAGGACAAGGGAAGGATCTAATCCAACATCGGAACGTATTCATTAATGTATGTTTGTCTATTATCTATAGTCTAGTTAACGTCTTATGTGATCTCACACAGTTCAAGCACTTATTTTGTAAACCAACTAAACGGAAGCTTTAAAATTATTTCTCTAATATAATGAACTTTAATTTTCATGGGACCACCTATGGTACCATCAGACTTTCATCATCATATTAATTATGATAATAGTTTGATGCTATAGGTATAAGTATATATATTGTTAGCTGTTATTTGTACGCTTTATGTATTTAGTAGTGTAGTATTTTCCGTCTAATAAATTGTACCAAAATAATACTGATCGCATATACTTTATTTATTTAGCTGGCTGTTTCAAAGTGTGTATTTTATTGTATAACTTTGTGTGTAATTACGTTATCGTAAATTTACATATATATATGGCGGATATTTTTTCTGAATTAAAAAAATTCCTATTTATCGTATGTCTCATATCAGAATATTTTAATGTCCATAAATGTTATTTTAGTAGATCAAAGATCGGCCTTCAACTATATATTGTATAAGATTTTTGTTTCAATTGTGTTCTTAAATAAACTAAAAATTTATTTATCACTTGGTGTTCAAGCATATATGTATGTTAAGTTATAATGTTCGCACTTGCACCAACTGCTCTGTTCATTCACTTTTTCCTAGCCCCACTATTAAGTAGGGTCTATCTACTATTTCGATAATAAATTTAAGTTGAGTATGATTTAACACCACTTCTTTATTATTGCTACTTGTTGATAGAAAATGTTATAAGATTAGCATAGCTTTTTAAATCCCAAAAATTATTTTCGATTACTAAAATTATTATGTTTTTTTCTAACACTTTGACTGCGAAGAACGCCATTAGACCGTCGAGAACAAGCGTGGCGAGGTGGACAAGCGACACTTTCAATGATATGCAATACATTATTATGTATAATTACAAAAGCACTGCCGCAATTGACTAGTCCTGCTTTTCAGTACATATCGCAGTCGATGTGTTGCTAATTTTACGTATGACGTCTAAACAATATCATTCTCGCTTTTATAAATGGACCGTAGTATTGCATGGCTTCTAGCATTAATTTTGGATAAGTAGTATGTGAATATATTTTAAATAGTGCACTTATTCTCGCTTTGATAAATGTAGAAATCGCAGTTAGGTCTCAGATATGGATAGATTGTATAATAAATAGATTCCAAATTTCTTCGTGCAGGGTAATTCATGAATCTTAACGTTATATGAAGGCCATGTCTGTTGATTAATATTAAAACGGTAGCACTCCAATCTTACTTAAAAATTTCAAGTCTCGTTAGCGATGCTTTTTTGTAATTGCCTTTTTTGGATCACGTAAGATGATGTTTTATGATAGCTTTAAAACGAGGGAACATTTTGTTGTATTCCACAATATATGTAATGAAATCAAATTGTTTGAGTTGGAACTACTTACTATGTTCACTTGAGGCTATTTTGCTTTTACTGTGGTAGAATCGTAACTGACATGAACTAACCAACGAGTGTACCCAATATATTTTTCAATGACTCTGAATCTGTGTTTTCTGTGTACTAGTCTGAACTTCCTATATTTTCAATGACATATATCGATTTAGATATTAATGTTATAATATTTTAGAACAAATAATGTTATATCTCATCTGTGTTTGCAATTGTCAGATTTTTTTCGAGAATGACTATTTAAGGCCGTTTTAGCTGTGATAAGCTTGCCTACACTAGGTAACATGTCTTAAGCGATTTCTCGCTCACCACTATTTTAGTGAGATATGAATTCTATTTTACTCATGAAAATCGTCGTCGGTGAGCGGTTGTGCATCGTTGAAGCTTAGTGAATACGAGATTTATAGTTTAAGCAGAAACTTAGAACTTTCACGTTCATTTTTATGTAAACTACTTTGGATTTCTTGGAAATCAGCTCTGTATCAATTGACAATTTTATTAGAGTACAGAAGAGTCTTAAATAGTCGTTCTAGAAATAAAGCCAAATACGGGACTTCCCTCCACTGTGTCTGCTAGATACTGTAGCAGTATGTTGTAGCTATATATGTTGTCCGAAGTGGAGGGACCCGATGTGGTAGGATGACGAGCAAACATAATGGATATCGTACGCAGACGAGACGAGCAGTAACTATCGATATTATGTTTAATCCGGGCCTGGGCGATCCAGGCCGCTGTACGGATGGAGCCGCCTTAATATCCCAAATTATATTTGAATCAGCGTACCACATATTAAATACAGAGTAATTGTAGGATCGTACGTTATATTTTGTGCACTACATTTAAAGTTATTAAATGTTTCTTTCTAATACTATAATTTTATTTATTCCCCTTAATTTGTAAGAATTATTGTAAGGCTATAGACTAACGATTTATGAAAAAAAAACAAGAAGTAATTTTAGTACATAATTTATTTACCATTTTATGTAATGTAAATAGTGAAAATACTTTACAAGTAACAGAAAGCTAAGCATTTTATAAAAATATATTTTATGGACCTAAGAGGCATCGGCAAGTTATTGTGATCCATACGCAATATGCTACACAACTTGGGTTTTATAATTTGTGGTTCCAGTGAAATGTTCAATACATTCAAAAGTGATATTAACATCGTGAACATTGTATATACAGGTTAAATAGGTAGTTTTCAAGAATATACCTTCTCAAATTCGTTTTCTTATAATGAACACTCAATATAAATAGTGATTTAATTTTAAAACGACGACACTTAACATGATCGTTTTGGAATGCAATATGATAATGAATGATGAAATGTGAATAGGTAACCTATGTATATGTTTCCCCAACAGTCTCACATTCAAAGTTTTCAGTGCAATATCCACGCTACAATACTTTAAATCCAAAAATACCTTAATATCACACGCATTATTTTATAGTCAAAATTTACAAAATGTTAAAATTTTGAACGAATAGCTAAGCAATCTTTTTGTCCTTATTGCATCTCAGAATACGTTAACAAGTAAATGTAGGGTGTGAGCATCCGGACTAGCATAACAAAGCTTCGAGGGTGATGTCCAATCTTTTAAACACAACAATAAATTAATTTTCATTGTCAAGTTCCTTGTATGGTACTGAAAGACACAGAAATAGAGGCGAAATCGGAATGGGTAGGTTGATATTCTTTTGACCGTACCAAGCTGAAACATCAAGTGCCGGTATCGAAGTAATTCTGAAACGTTAGATGTTTCAATGTAGGGCGTGGGGGTGAGGCGAGTTATTCTTCACTTTGCACTAAGGCAAGGGTTTGTTCTCGGGGATGGTGGGGGAGGTGGCGCCACTGGCCGCGCGGGATGCGTCGCGGAGCGCCTCATCGAAGCTCTGTGTAGAATTGGACCGGGAGGCCACCTTACCCTGCAAATTATGTCGTAACAGTACAGTTGCAATACAATACAGTTGTAAAGTGCGAACAAACTCAAAACATACATAGGATCACGTCTTTAACCTTTAAGAGGTAGACAGAGCTGACAGGCTTGAAAAGACTAAATGGCCACGTTTACCTGTGTGGCTTAATGATGGAATTGAGATTCAAATAGTGACAGGTTGCTAGCCCATCGCCGAAGAAGAAGAATCCTTAGTTCATGAGCCTTTCCCCTGACTGATTTTTACAATTTGTATGGGAAAATTTTTTCTTCGTTACCAGACCAGCTTTCATGCTGGTCCGGTAACGAATATAAAACAGATGCTTGCGCTAGTCGAGGGAGTTATTCCCTTAGTCGCACATTCCGACATCCATGGAAAAGGAAGGAGTGGTCCTATTCTTAAATTTATACCTCAAATAAAACAAAATATTTTCTGCAACTGCAATGGACATACATGCTAAATACCGCGCATCTTTTGGTGGTCTCGGCGCAACACCTTAAAGAAGAGATTACCTTAACGTTTTCGTAGGCCGAGCCGACTCGCTCCTCGATGGATCGGAAAGACTCTGAGTTGCGCATCTGGCCGAGTTTGCTGGACACGCCGGCCGTGATGCCGCCCAGGATAGACGTTGTTTTCTCCGCCGTAGTTTTTATCACAGATTCAGTTTTTTGGTATCTATACATAATTGATATGTTAATATTTTTGTCTGCCCATGATGCAAATATGATGTTTATATAGTTTTTTCGCAAAAAGTTTTTTAATTAGTATTTCTTATTAGATATAGCGTACGTAGGTAGGGTTACAGGTACGGGGTAGAAATAGGTTGTCTGAACAACCTATTTCTACCCTGTCCGCTGTCCATAATTTGGAACGGTTTGATCTTGAAATTTCAGTGAAAAAACTATAGTTACTATCCACCTTTGAAAAGAAAATGCATAAGGCTTACATACTTTAATATCTATAATGAGACAATTGTTGTGAGCAGTACTATTAAGTTAAATAAATTTTATTAATATTATAATATCAGTATGATAAAATATTATAAGCCTTTTTTCTAAAACTTAAAGTAAGTCATCATTAAGGCTAGGTATGTTATATAAAAAAACTACCACCGTTTCTAAAACTACCATACCAAGACACATATTTTTTTCAATAAATTATAGATTAATCCATAAATATCACATCCACAACCATTTATGTTGCATTATTAGAGCTGTGAGATCATGCTTTAAGATACAGTTGGCATCATTACATCGATGGTATAAATTGATAATGTAAATATTTATATGGTATTTTACAAAATATAAGATGCAATGCAAATTCAATTTCCCAGAAATAATACACTTATACTAGATCAATGACTTATAGTGTTATAATTTATTACATTAGAATACTAGACTGACAAAAGCCTTATTAGACTTATTGCGACATTTTACATATGTATGTCATGTAATAACTACAACTTTATAACTTATGAAAAACTTACCAAAGAATAAAGCTACAGTGTTTGTATTAATTTTTTTTTATATTGCAATATAAAGACTTGATTTAGAATATAACGTAGTGATGCCATCCTTTTCTTATGATAGTTACATATAATATACAAAACACTATACTTACATAGGTGCTTCAGTCACAGCCTTTGTAAGGTCAGCCACGCGTGTTTCTATCGTTTGATAGCTGTTGCATAATAAATTAAATGTGAAATGAAAAGAAACAAAAACACGCCACCGAATCTAATGATAAAATGGCAAGCACAGGCAGATAACTAGGTACTATAAAGCGGGGTCAAAATGGAAACATTACTTAGTGCCTCTACCACATTCACTTCAATAAAAAAAATGTTCTAACCCTCGAGAGAAAATAAAATTATGTGATGTTCAGCATTTAAGTGCTGGTACATTGCAATTCGGTACTTACACTTGGCTTTCTTTCACATTCTTCAAGCCCTGGTTAACATCTTCGGTGATCTCCTTCCACACTGTGATGCCAAGTTTTCTCTTTAGCTCTGAGCTTTGACGGATCTGAGGGTAAACAAAAGTGATATAAAGTATCGAAAAATCTCACAAGCTTCACGTTCAACTAATAATTGGAACCGAAATGTACATAGTGTCAGGTTGCTAGCCTTCGCCGCCTTTTTTGATTGACTTTTACACGCTGCGCTGTTTTTTCTTCACTAACAGACAAGCATAGAAGCTTAACACCATACCTTGTACATTCATTTATTATAATTTTGACAGCTAATTTAGTGTTGTGCTAATTTGCGTGATGCAAACCAAAACAAACAAAAAATTTTAAATAACATTTTGGTTCTTAAGGTCCTATTTTTTTAAACTTGGTTCTTATGTTCAGATTAACTAGTATTATGTATGAAATACCTTGCTTTGAAGTACAGTCCGCAGAGTAGCGATCTCGTCCTCGACCCTAGCCAGCTCGCGGCTCCACTCGGCCCGGAGCTGCTCCGCCTGCTCGGGGGTGAGCCCGGCCAACTCGTCCACCACGTGGGTGTCGCCCGCGCCTCCTGTGCCCGCCATGGCTTCCTCGGCTGCCAACAAGTTTATATCATGTCTTTAAGGGTTACAACTAAATACTACTATAGGTAAGTACCGAAATAAACTTTCTTATTCCATATTTCGTAAGGAAGAAAAAATTCTATTACCTAAACGATGAAAAATAAAAGTCCAAATTCGTAGGTAAGTAGGTACTTAATATTTCGATGGGATAAAGTTTATTTTTAAGTATATATAATATACCAATGTTTTAAATGTTTATTAATAACAAGCTTTCTGTGTTTGTTTTGATGTATTAGTAATATGACTAAATTTTTATCCCAACCTGTTTTGATGTTTTGCATGAAAAAGTACTTTCCTATTCATAGAATATGTAAATGTGAAAATATTAATTATCACCGTATAATTAGTCCGTATTGTTTCAGAAAAAAATATATTTTTACTACTCACTGAAATTTACTACACACAACAACATCGTAATTATCTGAGCTCCCCACTCTAAGTTCAAAGGCGTAATACTCGTGAAGGGCGCAACCGACACAGAACCCAACGAAGTGATGTGTTAAACCCAAAAAGATTTAAAAAAGCCTTTGTCAATACATTTTAAATTGGAAATTTACATAAAGCCATTCAAAACTTTTAATCAAGAGTATCTAAAATACGGTTGAAATAAAAGTATTAAATTTAGATAAAGCTAGAATTTCAACTTTGTTTTGGCTATATAAAAGTGGCACGGGAGAAGAATACTATAGAATTAACTATAAGTGAAGAAGTTTGAAAACAACAAATATCCAGACCTATTATGTCTGGATAATTGTTGTTTTCACAGGTTACGCGGAAGCGACCTACACGAGGGCCACAGCTAGTAGGTACAATAAAGTAGTAGTAGCTAGTAAGCTAATAAAGGTTGCGAATTTTCGATGTGACATAAGTGTGATGTAACTGGAAAAGATTGATGATAATTTATTATTAAAAATCGTGTAGGTAGGTACCTACTACGTAGGTACGTAGTTTTATGTATAGTGTTTTATTTATTACTTTTGGAATTCATCAAATAAAACCTTGTTGAAACAAAATAAGTAACATTGTTCACAACATAATGCCGGGTGATAAAAAAATATTACAATAGACAGGGCATTGCAACTCACCTCCAAGCGTTATACCTAAAAACTTTTTATAATTCGTGTGGCTTGATACTTTTGCAAGATACGGCTTTGATAGATCTTGGAACGTGACTCTGACATCGCGCATTTTTTTCCTAAAGATACGTAGTCGACGTCGGCGATTGTCCATATAGAATTCTGTCTCTATACAAAGTGCGGAGTCTGCGAGGTCCGGCAACGCGCGCCAATCAGCGTCGGCGTCGTCGTTGGGCCAGCTGGTCAGCTCCTCTGCCTCATCCAGCTCATCCACCGCTAAGTCGAAACTCGGCGTGGAGCCGTTGTCCGGAGTGACGAAGTACGGGTCCTCCATATATTCCAGGCTGGTAGGCTCCATGCCCCCCTCGCCAGTAGACGTCTCATCACTCGCCATTCTCCAAATCACTATCTATCTCTTACGCGGCAATATAACATTTCAATGTTCGGCTGTGTTATCCAACTAGATTCTCCTTGAGAGCACACTACTCTACAAAGGTTAATGCACATTTGTGGCAAATAACGAGATCACTGAATTTTAAAGAGTAATAATTACATGATAAATTTACGTGAAGCTAAGGCAATATTATAAACATTACGTGCGTTTTGCACACTGTCATAAACGACACCAATACATGTGCGGTCGACGCGCAATAAAGTCAGTTTCTTCCGCCACGTCGGGCTCCGATCAGTACTCCCCGCGCCCGTCTCGCGCCGCTGCCCGACTCCTCGTGTTTGCCACTTTCACCAGCAGCCATTTGAGTTCCGTACATTGGCAACTTTTAAAATATTAATATGACCTCTAAAATGGTTAAAATTTGTGAAATTCTATACGACGAGGTAAATAAATAAAGAATTAAGCGGGAAAACATGCACAGCTTGCCGGTAATCAGAGCAAGTACAGGTTTTTGACCGAGCGGAATGGCAACGAACAAAACAACATTAGTGAGCTCACCTTGTGCGGCCAAAGTTTATTGACAGTGCCTGCGGCAGCAGGCGATGCGCGGCATGCGAGCGCGGGGAGTTGGTCGCCAGCAGACGGGTTGCGTTGCGTCATTGAATTGTCGAAACTTATCAAAAAACCACAAAAGCACGACTTGTTTCTATGACTCATACTTGCTGCTTATAAATTAAGTAGATACTTACTTAGAGAATTAATAAGACTTGCTTGTGTTTGATAGCTTGTCTCCATTTGTCATTCCTTGAAATCATATTCTACTTACTATAATTCGCGCGGGGCTTCGGCCTCGTGGGAATTTCCACTTATTTCGGGTTATTCCCGTGGGAAGGAATTTTCGTTTTACCTTAGCGGAAATGCGGGTGTAGGTTCTATAGACTAGGACTATATGCATAAAAGGGCCTACTGATTGACTGACTAACATATACAGATACAGGCATGCAATTGGTTGCAGTGATTTATTAAGCTATAAATGTATGGTCATTTCGTCAAAGTTCTTCTGTTAGGAGTTGTTTTGTTAGGTCAGTCTGATGACCTCCTGTTCATTGAAACCCATTGGTTTGGCTAGGGAGAGTCAAGTCAAGTTTGTTGACCTTAGGAAGAAACATTGAAAAATATTAAGAAAAGGCCTTAAAATATATTCATTATGAAGGGATAATAATACTTATCATAATCCTGGTATTACAATCTGCATGTGTCACTTCTGGGGAAGTTCCTACTACGATCATCCAACTTATGTAGTATATGTATGTTTATTATAATACTAGCAACCCGCCCCGGCTTCGCACGGATGCACAGCTGATACTAAATATATCTCCATTAGAACTAACTAAAGGACCGCCCGCAAAGCGGCTAAGTCTTGCTCACTTCGCAACAGGCCGTGCAGCAGAAATCGTAATATTTTAATTTCACCACAACTTCAAAACCAAACATCCAATTTTAATCATTCAAAGACCAAATATTATCTACATAAACTGTACTTATTGATAAAATTATTTCTTTTGATAAGGATTAATAGCATGAGTAAAATAAACGCGTTTAAATGTAGACCAAAAAAATTAAGATTTTTAAATAAAAATGTGGTTGTTGTGCCTCATTTGACATAGATAGGTATACTGTGTCACGGACTTTTTTGTAGATATTTATAAGATCTACAATTAATTAAAACATTTTATGGTTCTATCTTTTGTAGTTTAGGCAGCATACGCAAAATAAGTAACTTTTTGGTTGATTTTTTTCAGTTTGTGTCCGAAAAATCCAAATATATTACGGAACCCTATTTTATCCAAAATAAAATCTAGTCTATGTTACTCGTGGATAATGTAGCTTTCGAATGGTGAAAGAATTTTTTAAAATCGGTCCAGTAGTTTTTGAGCCTATTCATTACAACCAAACAAACAAAGTTTTCCTCTTTATAATATTAGTGTAGATGAAGGATGCAATCACATACTGCCTACACAAGTGGAACTTAAAATATTAAGGTACCTTTATGTATCAAGTGTCAATATCTTAAACATTAGTAGTTCAGCAGTCTGATTTAACTAATAATAAAAACTTTTTATTGTACCAATATAACATGATTTACAGAAAAAACATTTATACACTTCATTTTGTAGGTGCAAAGGCTGCCATTGCTATAGCAATTTCTTACAGGATAAGAGCCTAATATCCATCATATATTTGTCAAATTTCAAATTAAAATATAGACATAAATAGCATCATCAACCTTCTAGAAATATTTTTTATGACACAATTTGATTGTCAATCTAGTGATATTGGTCCATAAAATAATATTATGAGGAAGCAATTCTAGATGATCCTGGAAATGTGTGTTGACAACTTACATTACACTCAATATGAGTCACCAATAAGATAACATTTTCATGAAAACCTTAATATTTGTTGAACTATTATTGAAAAACCCAATTTTTGTTAATGCATATTCCAGATATATTTTTGTTATACCCAATTCTTTCACAAATTCTTTAACAAAAACAAGAATCAAATTATACAATGGGCTTTAATATCTACTCAACAAGTACCTATTGCAAAGATTACATTAAAGAGCAAGTACCATTTAATATGACAAAATCAAATGGATAGAATTTTTAACACTATAAAGCTCCGATGTAGAAGAGTACTAAATGTAGCTTACTTGGGTACGTAACCTACTTTACTAGCCCTCGAGACAAAATAAAAAGCAAGATAGTCACAGAAAGCAAAAGGAGTCGTAGCAGAGTCATCAACTCAAGAATGAATTCATCTTACCTGTTTGAATGTTGCTCATTTTGATAACACGATCACGAAGTATTAAGCCTTAGATTCGTAAAAGTATTCCTAAAATATTTTCACAATTTAATTTGCAGCACAAATTCGTAGCTTTCTTCGTTTAGTTTACAAAAATATGACCACGACAATTTCCAACAAGAATATTGAAAATGACATTAGTTTGGTGAACTTTAGTGTTGCCGCTTGATTAGATTTTACACTTTTTATTTGATGCCACAGTTGGATGCACAGTTATAAAAACATTTTTTGGTTTTTAGTCTTTTTGATCGATATGTCATAATAAGACGTGTATCGTGCTAAAGTTGAAACAAATACCTATATAAATATAATGGTAAAGTTTAATATCATGTAATATATTTTTATTTATATGTTTATGAACAATGTAATTTTACCTCTTGCGCCAAATAAAGATTTTTTCTTTCTTTTTTTTCTTCAATGGGGCAAGGGCATTACCCAGTACGTAAATACTCAAATGACTTCTTCTTCGTCAAATCACGGATACCTACCTTACAGTACACCTTACTGTGATGCCCACATCCCGTTAGCCCAAAAATAATATCCATAAAGCTTAAATTCGTTTGGGTTCAATTCACATTCAAACACAAGATTATGTGTTCCTTAAGCTATTAACAATATAATCTGGGGACGCGGCAGTGCCCACGCCAAGTCGAGCAATAAAAGCGGCACGGCCGTAAGTACCATCCTTTTCTCGAAGCAATTCAGGCTATTTTCGACCCCCCTATAATCGTTTTGGATAAAACAAGAAACCTAACTAATCAGGCATTACATAAACACGGTATATTTAAAACTAGAGGCCGCCCGCGACTTCGTCCGCATGGAAACCCTATCAATCCCGCGGGAACTCTGGGATAAAAAGTAGCCTATGTGTTATTCTGGGTCTTCAGCTACCTACATACCAAATTCCATGGTAATCGGTTCAGTAGTTTTTGCGTGAAAGAGTAACAAACATCCATACATCCATACAAACTTTCGCCTTTATAATAGTAGTAGGATTTCAGTCTATTTGATCCGGTAGTTTAAGAATGACAACTTGTTAAAGTTTCTGAATTTTGTCACTCACTGACTGACCGAATCACCCATCATCAAAAGTCTAGCAAGTTTCAAATTAAGAATACAAATAGAGTTTAAAAACCAAAATATTTTGTACTTTCGGCCCAGTTTTCTAAATACACCAACTGCATTAATAACTTTGTAATCCTATATAAATGTATAGGATTACAAGGTTACATTTGCGGTTAATGACACATTATTACTGTATAATAGAAAATAATAGTAAGGTAAGGTGTAGATAGGTACCTACTATATGAGGCATAACAGGAGGGGGTATAAGGTGGGTAAGGGTGTGTTAAGCCCATGAAACTGAACAACATTATTACTTGTTAAATCTAAGAAACAAATACCAATCGTACCAAAAAGTAGGACTCCACAAAAAGAAGTGAGATACCATCAAAAATATCCTGTAAAAAACCCAAGTATCGCAGCTCAGTCTTTCTACCGTTAAAAGTAATGAGATCCATATAATACCAAGTCGGTTAATCTATTTAGTCTCTTCTTAAAGGACCTTCTGCCTTAAGTTATTACATAAGTTGTTATCATGCCAATATTAAAAAATATTTTACGTTTTAAACAAATAGATCGACTTGGACATCGCATGATTTTATTATTAGTAGGTATGTATCACACTACACAGCACGGCCAGCAACCGAATTCCTCACCAGAATCCAAGTCCAAGTCGATCTATTTGTTTAAAAAATATGTAAATATAAGGTATTTAGTATGTAAATATAAGCGGGCTAAACCCTGGTTTACGTACTTGTCGAAAAAACCAGGGCATCTGTTGCGTTAATACGCACCATCCCTAATTACTCTACCTATTTATATTTATCAATATACCAAAGACTAAGCAGTAAAGTATCTGATCTTAGCCTTTTGTTGAACAAAACAAAAAAAAAACCAAGTCAAAAAACTTCATCATCATCATTTGATTGGATTAAATTTCTCAATTCATTCCAAGACTCAGCAACGCGTTTTTACAGTTTTTTTAATTGAAGTAAGTTGATTTTGTATAATGTTACATATTCAAATTTGTCTATTTAACGTAGATAATAGATTACATGTATTGTTAAAATAAAATCATCAATTTTAATTGTGATTTCAGCGTCATGTCGGCCACCGCTTTATTTGGAAATACATCAGCCCTGGGGGGCAGTTCTGGGGGTAACAAACATATAGTAGAGTTCCGTGCAGGAAGAATGACACTAAAGGGTAGAATGGTTCACCCTGACAAAAGGAAAGGCTTACTTTACGTATATCAAGGAGAAGATTCCTTGATGCATTTTTGTTGGAAAGATCGGACTACTGGAGAAGTAGAGGACGATTTATTGATATTTCCTGATGATTGCGAATTCGTTCGTGTAAATGAATGCACTACAGGCCGGGTCTATGTCCTGAAATTTAAATCATTTGCTAAGAAATACTTCTTTTGGATGCAGGTTTGTATTTTTGCCTTAAGGAAGTTGATTCATAAAGTTACGTTATTGAAATGTTGTAAAGTGACAGGTTGGTAATTTCTACTAACAATTAGACTAAATTATAGTGTTAATACAGTGTTGGTGTGGTGGTCAAACTATTTAAAACATCCAAGACCCAGGTCAATCAGAGAAATTAATTTATCTTCATACTGTGGCATAGGCAAGCACGCTACCATTGTGCAATTGAAACTGGCTCTATTTATTCACAACAAGCCGAGTTTTATAATTATAAGGCGGGGTTGTGCTGCTCTTACAGTGAGGGATTGTCAGGAAACCTGCACATTCACACAGCTGAAAGTGTTACCATGATTAATCCAATATGGGTTACCTGACTCACCCAAGGATCATGGATCCATGGTTGAAGGCATACCCTGGGCTCCAGAGTGATGAAGATGCAACTGAGACTAAGCCAGGAGGAAGAAAAAAAAAAGGTTTTGAGCTGTATTGCAGTACATTAAGATTTTTTAATGGTATTTTTATCTATTATATGATGTATGCACATGAATACACTATGAATTAGTCAAAAATAAAAAAGGCCCATACTTGTTAAAGTAAAAGAGCACAGTGTAGATTTTAGAAAAAAATCACACTCTTTGATGGGACTGACTTGAACACTTGTGGCAGCATATATACACCACAAGTTTCAAAAATAAAATCATGGGACAATTAAAGTCAAAAACTGCAAAAAGTCTAAATTGCGCAAGCAAAGATTTCATGGATTGGAGCATATATACAACCTCCAACACTGCATCGTCAGAGCCGCGGTTCCCTAGGCATATCACCTAGCTTGGTGATGGTAGATCTACTCTTTGGTGGAGGTCAAGCTGAATCATCTCTCTGGCTACACTACCTATTATAACATTTATTACACATTCAACATCAAATGCAATCAAAAAGAGATACCTATCCGTCATGATATACATAAACTTGTAAAGCTGCAAATAATAAAGTGACAAATTATTATTTTTATATGCCTCCAATATTTTTCCACCTAGGTCTGTCAAAGGTTTTTCTGGCCCATGTTATCACGACATAGCTTTTTATGTGGTCAGACCAGCAGGTCAATGGGTGACAAATTACATACTGTAAATCAATTGTCTTTACTATTACAGGAACCTAAAACTGATAAGGATGATGATTATTGCCGCCGTATTAATGAAGCATTGAACAACCCACCTACTTCAGGAGGGCGAGGTGGTGGGGGCGGTAGTGGCACTCAAGATGGGGAGCTCCAAAACATACTTAATAATATGTCACAGCAACAGCTGATGCAACTTTTCGGGGGTGTCGGCCAAATGGGTGGATTATCATCACTCCTTGGAACAATGGGGTAATTTATTTAGTGTAAAGCCAAAGTTAATAATGATCATTTTCTTCCTCATTTCAATTTAGTCTGCCAACCCAAGTCAATATCAAAAACATGATAATTGTCTCTTTTTCAGGAATAATAGTAGCAGCAGTGGCTTAACCCGTCCGGTTGGCAGCAACAACAGCTCACGCGGCGGAAGCGCCCCGCGGACCACGGAGGCGACCGCCACGCGCACCCCGCTCAGGGCCCGCGACGCCCCGGCCCCGACTGCCACTCCGCCAAACACTGCTAATGCTAATCAATCTCGTAGTGAGTATTTTTTTTATTTTCAATTTTTTTTGTGATTTTAATGTAAAATACAATTTATTTCTACTTAAGTTTTTTTTTATACATAATCAAGTAAAAAGTATAAATAAAAAGTATTTTTATGTGCAATTAAGAGTTTACACACATACAGACAAGTATAATTTATGGGTTCATTTTTTTTACTATTGTTAGTGGAAAAATGTAGTGATTGCCTTCCTCTCCAAGAAAGAGGCGTGATTTTATGTGTGTATGTATTTTTATAGATTATGTTCTTATGTTTAGGTAACTTTAACATAGGTTCCTTTCAAGATTTTACTAGTTTTTGGTGTTTCCATATATATCTGTATTTATTCTTCTGTATTTCTACATATATTAATAATTTCTAATTTTGTTATTTTGGAAAAAGCAGCAATTGCGCTAGTTATGTATACCAGGTATAGCTGAACGTGGCCATTCAGTCTTTTCAAGACTATTGGCTCTGTCTACCCCGCAAGGGATATAGACGTGACCATATGTATGTATGTATGTATGTTTACCAGGGCTTAACAAGCTGTAATGGATTTTTCAAAAGCATAATGAACAAATTTATAAGAATTATTATTAGCTCCTATCAATAAGGCTATATACCTATATAGTTTTAACTATACGGCGGGGGAATACATCGTGAGGAAATCTGTTATTTCAGGAAACTTCATTTGTAATGTAATCATGAGCTAATATGGGTTAGATTTCCCTTCCACAGTTACAGGGATCAGACGGGTGTTGCTTTGTGTAAAAACCTGACCTACCCAATTTAGGATCATGGTCATAGACATATCCTATGAAGAGAGGTGACACTGCCAGGCCAGGAGGATGCCGAGTTTAACTAGAATAATGTCCAATAGGTGGACAGATATTTTTATCGGATTTGCAACGCTACTTCTCGGGGCTCGGCAACGCGCCGCCAGAAGGCTCTGGGTCGGCGGGCGGCGCGGCCGAGCGCGTGGAGCTGGCGGCCGCGCTGGCGTCGCCGGAGGCGGTGTCGGCGGCCAGCGCGCCCGCGACCGCGCCGCGCCTGGCGCCGCTGCTGCCGCCCGCGCCCGCCGGCGCCGCGCAAGACGATGTAAGGACCACCCTGCTCTCACCGCAGTTCGCTCAGGTGAACCCTCACGTAATGCGCACCCGCTTCTCACCTCGAGCGACGCTAGCACGTTTGTCGGTTATGCTTTGTAAATATTGCTATAGTGTTTCTTAGCGTAGCCTTTCCCTTGAGATCGTTGATTTCATTCATTAACAACTATCACTTAATAAAATGACTATGCTGTGACACATGGACTGACATGCCAAACTAAAATAGTTCTGGTTTTGCTATTTGACGACAAAACTAAACATCTTGGATTTTTTACACTTTACCGTAGTATTGTTGTATTGCATTTAACAAATTAACGATCTCACGGGGAGGGATACAATACTTGTAAAAGTAGTAAACGTCCTAACCTTATAAACCCCAACTTGAATAATTTCAAGATGCATATCATCTTGTGATGTGTATTACCGTCTTTTCCATAAAACACACACCACAAATGGCCCGTACCTGCCGTCAGGCTTTCCTAAAAGACTGACAATCGCCATTTTTGATTTTTCTGTCCTTGTCCATTCCATTTTATTGTTGTTGTTGTGCCATCCCAGTTATAATATGTTCTTAATAGAACAACATACATACATACATACATATGATCACGTCTATATCCCTTGCGGGGTAGACAGAGCCAACAGTCTTGAAAAGACTGAATGGCCACGTTCAGCTATTTGGCTTAATGATAGAACCGAGATTCAAATAGTGACAGGTTGCTAGCCCATCGCCTAAAAGAGGAATCCTAAGTTAATAAGCCTATCCCTTAGTCGCCTTTTACGACATCCATGGGAAAGAGATGGAGTGGTCCTATTCTTTTTTGTAATAGTGCCGGGAACCACACGGCACTAATAGAACAAGATCTTAGCAAATGTTTGACACAGTGAACTATTCACGCAGATTTCGTTTTACGGCGGACGAAGTCACGAGCTCGAGTCACTGGTGTTTTAACTATGGAATCTGGTTGTCTAATACAGATCGGGCAAAAATATAACAATAAATGAAGTCTGCATTCCGCAATTGCATCAACAATAATACGAAAAGAAGCTATCTCCCATGAACTAAGAGCCCAATATTCGTGTGTGACGGAAAAATAATATTTTTGAACAACAACCCATACCTACCTACTACATTTTACAAAGCATAATTTAGTAGTGTGGCATCGGTATCGGGCTTATATTCTTATTGCCGTTTTCATTATTTTTAATATCTTTTGAGATAGATAATTTGAACTGCTTATCGCCCCTGTGCATATTTAAATTGACCTCATGGTTGCGGGTGTGCAGAGATGGTAAAAGCTTTGTAGTTACATTTGATTTAGCTTATTTTGTAATTTGAATATATGTTTTGTGAATCTTCAAAACCATCAATATCTGAATATTTATTTATAACTAACAACAATATTTGACAGCTTTGCATGGGTGATGTTTACCTGCAGTTTTTGCGGAAAAAAATTACCAATCTCATTCCATAAGTACGAAGTAAGAGTTTAAATGTAGTGGAAAAACGACACACTTAGAGTAGTATGTGTGGGTTGCTCAATGGAATAAAAAAATTTTTTAACATGATACGATTGCTCTTTTATCATCAGCGTGAGTGTTTTATCTGGTGAACCGCTAGAGACAACACTTAAGTGGTAAAAAAATAATTTTGGAAAGAATTTACTGCCAGCCCGATCATAAATTATTTGCGAAATCCTGGTAGAGCTGCCTGCTTTATACTAGCAATGGGCCTATTTTACGGGCTAGTCATGTTCATATTTCATATTTGGAGATTCATGTTATTCTATTCTTCATCACTTTTCATATTACTAATTCTTATCACACTGTTCAGCATATTATAGCTTTTGTAATGTCTTATTCGAGGAACAAATATCGTCAGTGTGTGTTACCAGCAGATATTTCTTTGGGAGCCAGTCCAAATTTTAATAAACTGGAAATTTACCTAGGTAAATGAGTGGAAATAGCCAACGAGAACTGGTTTGTTGCCTGAAAATATACAATAAGTCATAAAATAGGATAAATATTTTTATCTAAAGCAAACTCCTTTACGACTTTTTAATTGAATAATTAGTTGTTGATTTTTTTTAATTAAAACATTGCAAGGTCTAGTCAAAGGAAGTTTATAAAATTAAACATGGCTGACAAATAAATATCTTTACTTTTTAAAATTCGTTATTCGCGTTTAGTGCATGGCATAGATGTAATTAAAATTTTTAGAAGAAACTATCAGCAAATTATTCCATAAAAATTATATGTTATGAGTTATTTTCATTTTTTTTTCATGGCGTAGGGCTTAAAATTTAACTACAATACTTGGATGAGTGCATTTCACATGTCATAGTAAAATAATGCTCAATGTAAATCCCCCAAAAAACCTTGCTCTCGTAGCTCAATCCGTCGTTATAAAATATACTTAAATAGTTTATCCTATTTTATGATAAATTCTTCAATTTCAGGCAGCAAACCAGTTTTCATCTGCTCTAACTTCTGGGCAGATAGGTCCAGTTTTATCACAGTTTGGACTAGCTCCTGAAGTTGTCTCAGCTGCTAACACAGGTGACATGAATGCCTTTTTTAAGGCCCTGGAGAATACATCAGAAACCAAGTCCAGCAGTGCGGATGAAAAGAAGAAAGACGAGAAACCCAAGGACGACAAAGGAGACAAGAAAGACGGTGACGCCGGAATGTCACTGGATTAAAATAAATAAAAAAAATGCTTTCGTCATTGTAACTTTATAATAGTTACATACAATTTATATACCTATTTCATCATAATAATAGTAATAATTCTTAGATGTTTTAATAAGAAACTGGCAATCTGATAAATTGACAGAATCCACTCAATGTATTTGTAGCATTAATTGCAATGTATAAAATTTTGAATGTTAATGATTAAAATGCTGTTTTGCTGAAATGATATTTTGTTTGATTTCTTGAAGCAATGGCAATATTTTCACTAATGAATTTACTACTTAATTTATACACTTCTAGGGTCAAATGGAAAAACGAAACTTATAGGATCAATCGCTCCGTATCTGTCGGTGAATATTCTGGACTGGACATAAATTAGACTTCAGATAGATTTATCAATATTTATTAAGTAATCCGGGGGAAAAAGCGCTTCCAAAAAGCTTTCCTTGTCTGTATATGCATACAATGTACTACAAAAATAAAGGTTTTTAATAGATCTATAAAAAGGTCGCAATACCATATATCTTACTTATATAATTAAGAATTAATACAGCGTGTTGGTCCCGACATTAATGTATGGGAGTGAAAGTTGGGTATGGCAAAAGAAGCACGAAAGCAGAATAAATGCAGTGGAAATGAAAGCGTTAAGGAGTATGTTGGGTGTGAAATTGAGTGACCGGATAAGGAACAGCGTGATAAGGGAATGTTGTGATGAGACGTAGTTACAGGAATAGAAAAGGGTATGTTGAGATGGTTCGGTCATGTGGAGTGGATGAATGAAAACAGGTTGACTAAGCAGATATACAAGGAGAGTGTGGAGGGAAAGGTCGGAGTGGGAAGACCTAGACGAACGTAGGTATCTTGATCAAATTAAGGACGTCCTGGTAAAGGGTCAGGTCAAAAGTACCCGAAACCGCCGAGCTTGCATGAAGAGAGTTATGAAAGTGGATGAAGCGAAGGAAATATGCAGAGATCGTGGCAAGTGGAAAGAGGTAGTCTCTGCCTACCCCTCCGGGAAAGAGGCGTGATTTTACGTATGTATGTATAATTAAGAAGCTATAAGGTATTTTTAATATTAAAAATTATGTTAATTAAAAGGTGCATTTTAAAATCTTTATGATTAAGTGTTATTTCATCATCAAGATAATTTAACGGAGATAAATTTTGGCCTTTTCAGCACATTAATTGGATTCAAGGATTTTGAAATAACGTGAAATTAAAATGCGTGCTTTGAATTACTTATTTAAAGGTAAGTACCTACTTTCGATCGCGACTCGAGATTCGGCGTCGGCGTTTGAAGGATTGATTGCAAACAGTACGTGTGGACACAAATTTAAATCCTGCCTGGGACTATGAACTAATGACTCTTTTCTGATTAGTTTCTCTGTTAATAGATGCTCTAACGGTGATTCTTATAGGAAAAAATTATGGTGAAGAAATTGAATATCTCCGCGGGTTCTTTTGTGAAAATTTTCCTTGGAAACATTAAATAAGTGCATTGTACTTTGAAATAATCGCTATGTATTGAATTTTAGCAGTACCTACCTAGTATTAAATCTATCCTGAAAGTTACGCGTTTAGAAATAATTTCGAACTATGTAAGTACATTGAAAGATTCCATACTTATTGGTTGAGTGGATAAACCATAAAGAGATAACAAACAAAATAAGGAATTGAAGAGGATATTTTATGAGTTTCTTGCATGCTTAAAAAGGAATGTATTATATGTTCCCGCGAGATTGTCTAAGAACGACAATGTGCGGAGCAAACCGCGGAAAATGCTATTTTATTATAAATATAGCTAATTTGGCATGATTATTCCTTAGATAATGTAGTAAACAACCTTAGTATTTCCAAGAATTCCCACGGGAGAAAAATGGGTCATTGTTCGTACGAATTCGCGGGCGAGTTATCCAAAGCACGCCTAATGCCTGAGAAGAACAAATGTAGGTACCTTATACCTTTCATCCAGCATAATGATTTGAAATGTTAACGCAGGGTTTGATTAATACAACAACGTCCGTGAGCGAAGTCGCGGGCACCAGCTAGTAAGTATATAAAATGCGTTTAGCTTGGGAATCCCGGGAAGTATTTACATGAAAATATGTACTTCATTTGTTCGTTTTATACTTTTCCATAAATAAATAGGGACTAGGTATTATTGTAAACGCGTATTTAAAAGTAGGGATATAATAAAAACCACTTTTACGACATCCATAGAAACGAGATGGAGGGGTCCTATTCTTTTTTGCAGTGGTGCCGGGAACCACACGGCAAAACAAAACACCGAACTTACTCCATAAGTTTAATATTCTGAAATTGGTCATCTTCTAGAAATCTTCATCACATTAGGTACCCTATAAATTGCATGTTATACAATTCAATAACGCAAATCCCAAACCCTCTATGGCGCAAGTCCTGTTTTACAACAAAGGATACCTATTCCTAAAAATTATCAACAAAAGCTATAGCATTAACTTGGTTAGAGTTTGGGAAGCGTAGATATATTGGTGTCGGATTTGCGACTACATAAGAAAGGTAAGTGGGTGCGCGGTGACCTCGAGTGTGCCTCCTCGAGTGACGGTGCGGGGAGAGCCGCGGAGTGCGGTGTGCGGGTTGCGCGGGGCGTTGGGGAATCCTTCTGGCGCCAGACCGGCATCGGCGTCTACCCGCCCCCTCCGCCTTCAGCCCGCGCTCGCACCGGCCAACTCGAAATAGATGCACAGTGATTTACGCCTCGGGCGTATGAGTAAATATGTTGCTTGCCTGCCTGCCTTGGCACGTCCGCCCGCCCCCGCCGCATGCCGATCTCCGTCCTATCTCATTCGTACCACACCTTCTAATTGCAACGAACGCAACTCTTCCGTCATCACACTTGAAGATAATGCGAACAAAGTAGAACGTGTTATAGTACTTGATCACGTTGTATACTAAATTATAATTCGTATATCCAACAAAACGCTTAATTATGATAGACTACTTATAATAAAGATCTCTGGTGTTATATTTAAGTAGGTAGTGCAGAAGACGAAAGGAATAGGTACTGCTGTATACCACTAAGGAGAGCTGGTATCTCCTGGACTGGACCCAACATCCGTACCTACCTAGCTAAAATTTTGAAATGGTGCGAAGGGTTTATTTGACTTATGCCAAAGATTATATTAAACTTAGACATCTAGTTAGTGTTACTTACTTATTCTAAGCGTAATGACTTAATATTCTTATAGGAAAGTAAGTCAGTACCTTTACCAACTCTAACGTACTAGGCTTACATTTAAAGGCCTTTTATGTACATACTGTATTAATTATTAAAATTTGTTATATTTATTTAAAAAAATTCTGTGAAGTCGAGATACAGACAGGAAATTATTGCAGGCCAGTTATTCAAGTATAATCATCAATTCCCATTCAGTTGTGATCTCTCATTAGTGCGCAGTCGAGCGGCGACAGAGGCTCGGGAATAAAAAGCATCGCAGACCGGTCCTACAGGTTCCATTTGCAGTGCAGCCTCACGATCCACTTGCGTTCCTCTCCCATTCATCTAAGTCGCGAAATCTCTCGCGATGACATGATTTTTACTTCCTTTCAAATTGATTATTTCACGATATACCTACTTATCTGTTTGATCTATGAAGTTTACTATTTCTAACGCCTTAAAAATAATCTGCAGTCTTTTCGACTTAACCTTTAAGATTCTAACTTAGCTCTGATAACTACAATAAAAGATTTAAGTACTTAAGAAATATAGGTACTTCCTACTTATGAAGTCCTTCACTTGTGACACATGGCTAAAAATTTCACCAAACAGATTTGGCGAAATTATTAGTCATTATATTTTTAATATTTTGTAAAGTAGTTAGATATATTACTGCACTTTGGAACCTTTGGCAAACACTAGGCCGCTATAAATAAAAATATCCTCACCGGACATTGGTGCAGCCGCCAGTTCTTGAGCAGGTGCACGAATGCGCCCTCCTGAACTTACTGGTTTAGTAACTTTTGCATGCCACAAAATAAGTGCCTTGATCTTTTAGACAGATTCAATTAGGTATTTCTTTCCCAATTTTCTTAAGTTCCAAATAAATCATTAGGTAATCATAATAAGTAATCAGGTTTAGTTAACTTCTACTTAAATTGCTTTGAGCATCAAACGGTTTCGTGCTGATGTCAAACATTGACAACATTGTCAAAATTATGTAATCGGCCGTTCTTAGATGAATCAAACATTAATATAGTTTATACCTTATTTAAATTTGAAGCCCTATATAATTATATATGAAACTAGTTTTTACCCGTGGCGTAGCTTTTTAAGAAACGTAGTCTATGTTAGTTAGCTAAGCTATTTTCGTCTGTCTTTGTGCCCAATAAAGTATCATAACTCAGTCCAGCAATATTTGGGTGTTCTCTACCCACATTAATTATCGCAGGTACCCTATGTATTTGCTTGCCCAGGTTAATACTTGTAACTATTAAGTTACATAACAAACAGTTTCATCTAAATCTGTCTTTTTAGTTCCGGAGATAGGTACACGCATACAAACAGATCAGGAACCCTTGACTCCCCTTAGTACTTTTTATTACTCATTCTATAAACTCACGTTTACTACATACTATATCATTATTTTGTCTAGACTGGTAATTTCTAACTGAAGTTTTAAGTCTGACAATATTAAAGAAAATTCAATGAAGGTCATTTAGCATTGTATTACTAGTAACCTGTGCGACATTTACATAAATTAATGGCAGGAAAACATTTTGTAGGTATTGATTTAGTAATCATGCTTGTTACTTCTCTGTTATAGCCGTTTATATAATTTTTAAACACCTTTATTCTCACCTTTTCTTGATTTTCATACTGGCACTCGAATTGACATAATTTATCTCAAAAGGGTGTACTTAAATGTATTTTCCAGTACAAACTTTGTTATGTTCTGTTTTCGCTATCCATCTATTCGGTTCTGATATGGTTCCGATGAAGGCCCTTGAATGGCTATTCAAGAACTTACATACTTATGTTATTAAGGCTCGCCAGGTTAATTTTTCATGGTATTTCGGTGGCGCTCACTGCAGTTGCCGAACGAAATATGCTGTTTCGGTAGATGCCACCAGATAATCGTTATCAAAAAAAATTCAATTATTTTGTATAATTTAAAAACTTACTAATATTTTTTTGTGCTAATAACAGCTAACTACACGACATTTCATTAAATTAGCTAGTTTAATGGACATTTCAACAAAACATCGCCCTATCAGTTGTTAAAATAACTCAAATAATGGTTTAAGGCAAACTATGAACCGTTCCTGGAAATATTGTAATGGTAAATGTGAAAAAGCTTGACGCGACTCGGCTGACGGGCAACGGCGCGTGCTTGGACGTTTTCTGAGAATCGAACACACCCGACAACAGCTAATAAGCAACCTTCGTAGTTAAACAATTTGAACTTTAAAGAACAACTCCAAAAAAAGAAGATATTAAAGCAAAATTATTGTTCTCTATTCAAAAAAAACTACAACTTGTTTCACATGTGGTGTAAAATTAAACCATTGGTTATCCTTTATCGTCTTTAGGTATACTTTTTTAACCATTATGGAAAGGAATTTATTGTTAGTTTCTTTGTAAATTATTTATTGCACATAAAATGAAATATAACTAAATACTTACATAGCAGTTATTGGATAGAAGAATATGCTCAATGGCGGTTTTATCCCAATGGGGATTTCTTTCTGTCAATCGAATGGTTTAACAACTATTGTTCATTTAAAATCATACAAAGATACCTATGTAGGATAAAATCATACAAGGAGTCGCTTAAATGATATTTGATTTTTAATTTCGATCATTATTTCGTGACTGAAATCGCTGTTGAATATTTCCCCAATATCTATTCCGATCATCTATATCTGCAATTCACCTGCGGGAGGAGATTATCAAGGTGGTTGGGCCGGCATTTATCATCCCGAATAGATTCATTGCCTATTTCTGGGAACTGAACAAGTTTTCCAATAATCAGAGTAGGTAACCACCAGTCCAATGGTTCATTCCTTTAGGACGATGTTTCTGCGTTTGTAAAAATAGACTACCTAAAGCACACCGTTTCTCGGAGGCTGTGTCCATGCCCATGGCTTCCATTCTACTTTTTTAAACCAGATCTTATTCAACTCTTCCTGACACAAGTAAAGAAGGCCATCTGCTTTTGACCTTAGCCCCTAATCAAAGCTGGTAGTAATTACTGAGATATTAGCAAAACTGCCGCCCGAAATAAAAAACCATTGATGAAATAAAATTGAAAAACAAATTAACCAGCACAAGTCATTCGGAATCGTCAATAAATCTTTCAAAACAAAGCACAAATATTTGCCCGTGCTGGTAAAACCTAGAACCTCAGAGTGGTGCAGTGCACGGGCATGTCAGTCATTGCGCCCCGGGCAGGGGAGTTCGTATAATGAATACAAACAAGATAAACAAGTATAAAAAAGAGATAGTTAGAGTACATTCGTATTATTAATCGCGAAATAGAAGGCAAGTTAACAATTGATAATGTTTATCTGAAAAACCTGATACTGAATATACATACCAGCCTACACAACTATGTATTATATAATAAATATTCACAAACAACGTGCTTAATTAATAAATGAAGTCATAAGCAGCAGCGGTCAAATTTAAAGAAGCAATATAACTGGACGGCGTTCCGCACCAATGTTTCCATCCTCAAAAGAGCTTCATATTAAAAACCGACTTTCGTCAACTGTGCAATTACGAATACTAAAGTTCTTTGGTCACATTTTCCGAAATGAGAAGTCGATGGAGAGACTGGTTATTCAGGGCCAGGTGAGCAATGAAGCTAGAGAATACGCGGCCGATCACCAACTTGCTGGACTGACCTGATCAAAAAGCTACTGAGTCTTCCATGGTCAGTGTACTCGCAACGTCTGTAACCGGCAGAAATGAAAGCACATCACTGAGAGAACAATCCTCGGGAAAGAATACCCGCCGAACACTTCTCATCTCATACCTCGTCTGCGCAACCACGACCACTCTGACTAGAGTGTTCGACTAAGAAGAAGACATAACTATCAAAAGAATAAAGTTTTAAAAATAACACATTTATTTGTAAAGTTTATTTTTTATTTTTACCAAAATAATGCGTGGGAAGCTGGGTAGTAGCTGCACATTGGAAATTTGGAAGTAATCCAAAAATAATATAACTATCTATGATAACGTGGGAGCGTGCTTTCTTAATTTAATAGTCTGAAGTTTCTGAATATTTTTATTTGGTTTACCAAACATTGAGTCACGTCTATATTCCTTGCGGGGTAGACAGAGCCAACAGTCTTGAAAATTCGAAGAGTTCAATATCTGATCTGAATAAAATTTTTGAAATCAATTCATTAGTTTTCAGTTTATTCATTACAAACTTACAAAAATATAAATATTTGCTCTTTATTTTTAGTGCAGATATATTACCCAGGCTTAATAAGCCTGGTTTATTTATAGATATACAGGGTGTCGCGTTGTTGTCGGTTAATCGCGTTTCATATTTACGGACATAGTAAATCATGAACACACTTAATTATGAAAATAGGAAAATTACCTCAACTTTAGAAATAACCAATTTATCCGATATTTTTTACAACTTCATTGGAATTAACTTCTTATTTTGATTCTAGCCCTAATGAAGCTGAAACACTTCTTAAAAATAATGGCAGCACTTTGTTCCGCCGCTTCTTCTACACGCGCTTTGAAAGCGGTAGTAGATATAGACTTAAGTTATGTGACGTTAGTAAGTGATACTGAGTATCAAATTTTGAAAATAAATCTATTCTTTTCTATGTATATAAAATAAAATGTACAATAAAAAAACCCCGAAAAAAATTTACGTCTCCTTTAAAAAGTAAGAAAGTCTAATGTAGCTTAGCAGCACAGTAGAGAAGTAGTACTTAGTGGATTAGATTATTAGATATAGGTAAGTGATGTGACGGCAATAAGTGATACCTTGTATCCAATTTTAAAAATAAATCTATTCTATTCTAGACACGTCAATCTAATAACAACCCTTTTTTCCGTTGCGGGTTAAAAATACTAACTTTTTCGCTTTTGCCTTTTCAATAGATATGCAACGCGATTAACCAGACAACCTGCACAACAAAAAAGCTTAATTCTATCCGTTTGGTTGATCCGGAGATTACCTAGCGTGTACAAACTAATAAACACAGTTTTATTTATAATTTTTTTGGTGTTTCGTACCTAAAAGGTAAACACGGGACACTATTACAAAGCCGGACAGACAGACAGCGGCGCTGTCTGTCCGTACGTCTGCCTGCGCTTCTGGGTGGCATACACGAAACATTTTTTGCTCAATATTGATAACGGTAACTAGTAGACGCTTAAATTTTTTTCTGTTTATTTAGTTGTATATTAGTTACTTTTAAAAATAAATAATAAAATAAAGTAATAAATTAAAGGAGGACTCCCATACAACAAACGTATATTTGATAGATAATGCGGTATATGGGTATGGCAGGCAGATATTACATCCATATTCAAGCTAGTCTGTTTAGGGTAATCTTGACCTGATAGTTCGCCAGGACGTCTCCAATTTTATCAAGATAAACAAGGACGTTCATTATCTTTTGCCGTTCCTCTCTTAAGTTCCTATTCACACTTTCCATCTATTTACTTAATCAACTTGCTTTCATTCATATTAATATGAATATACCCAAGTAGTTAATACTCACAAACAAGAAAGTAATGCAATATAAGGAAATAAATTTAGCGTTGTTCATTTCTGAAGAGGTAAGTGCAACGCAATTAATACGTATTTATTTGGGCAAGTGGTATTGACTGGCTTAGGTTGACTCACACATATTATTGTCACATTCATACACTCCGTATTTAAGTCGTTGGTTTGCGAACGCCTGAATTCGCAGAGAATGACGCCATACTCTCTTGATACAAGTGTTTTCTGATTGTAGGTACTAGATACCTATGGATATCTAGCTATTTGCAGGCATGGTCGATTAATGTGCGTGTGATCTAGGGGCCACTCCTGCACAATTCTTTAAAAATATGTTCAGGATTTAGTAAAAAAAAAGCTTTCAATCCTATATGTGAGGAGTGAGGGTCTGGCCATACGCACATGTCGATTATGTTTGCAATTGAACTTACCTAATGTGCTTCTCCTAAGAGTTATCTTTTTCTCTCCAAGAGTACCTTAAGTACACTTATGGTTTATAAACATTAACCGCATATCTCCGGTATTAATAATTCGATTAGAAAAAATATTTTTGCATTGAAAAGAGTAGTGTCCGATTGGTCCTATAGAAATTTGGTTAAGGTCTGGTCATAAATGTGGAAGATATTCCAGGAAATACTATAATCTAATCTTTTTGTTTGTTTGTAAAATCATTGGACTTGGAAAAATATGTACGAAAATGAAATCGGAGCCCGCTTAAATTCAAATAATACCAAAACAATATATTTGAGTACCTAATTTCGTGTCAATTGCTGATAGATTGCAAACTAAACCTTTTTTTTTGGTGACGCGCGCGGCGTGCGCCAGTTCCAGAATTTTGATGTATGCAGGTTAGGAACAAACTCACTAGTCGAGTAGGTACTAATGCACTCTTATTATTTTAAACCTTATGAAAGCAACGCGAAGAATATGAACTACCGAGATACCGACCTACTATAAAATGGATATTTGATTGGATTGTTGTTCGCTCGAGTTGGGAGTTGGTTGGACGGCTAGCGGTCAGGCCAGTCAGACGATGACCTGGTTCCAAGGGAAGCCCGAACAATCATATAGTAATTTGGTTACAATTTATACCTATATGCAAGTACGTACACTCTTTGCTTTTATAGTCACATTTAAATAATACAATTGTTGAAATTGAAATTAACTGGTCTCGTGAATCAAATAAAAAAGCCTTTTGCATTAAATTACACTTAAAAGTTACTTTCCTATTTATTTCGATACCATATTAGTTATTGCTCGCTACCAAGACGGGTTTCCCGCCCACGCGACATCATGGCGCCCGTCCGGATCGGCCAACACATTTACTCAATACCTACGTTGCCAAACACGTTGATGTTTAAAATGAATTCGGTTTTGTTCGTTGAAATAAATTGTAATAAAATAATATTGTATAATATCGTTAGAGTGTGAGAAATCCATAACTCTTTTACTTTGAACCTTATTTGGCAAATCTAGGCTATCAATGGCAGTATTTATTTAAACGGAATAATAATCTAATACAAAGAATTACTCACGTTAAATAAAATGGAATGTTACATCGAGTTAAAATTTTTTTTACAGTAATTCCGTATCTTACTATAGTAGAACCGCCTAAATGAGTCCTCGCCCGCGGAGTACAGGGGCGCGGGGGTATGACGACGAAGGGGACCGAGAGAGGTGCGGGCGGCGGGCGCATTCTTGTAAAAACTCAGTTCGCTCGCTACGCGGTTAGCGATCACACGTGTTGACAGTTGCGGACGCCTTGTGAAAATTATACATGAGATTACATTCTCAAGATGAGTCGAAATATTTTCGGACATAGAATTAATAGTCAGTGCAAACAAATGGCGTTTAACGTATATGAATATTTTAGAAAAAAGAAACTCGACCCAAATTCTGATGAATATAAACAAGATATACCTTTAAATAAAACTGTAGCAGAAGTTACTGGACTATCAGAAAAGACTGTATCTAGAATTGTACAACAAGGGAAAGCATTAAATGACAACGAGAGATTTAAATCACCGAGAAAACCAAAACAGGTTCGTAGAAAAAGAGTGGAAATAGACGATTTCACAAAAGGAGTGGTAAGAAGAAAAGTCACTCAGTTTTACACAATTTTCAAAAAAATACCTACTCTGAAAACTTTGAACGCTGTACTTAGAGAAGAGAATATATTACACTGCGGCAGGGAATATTTAAGGCTATTATTACATGATCTAGGTTTTAAATTTAAGAAATGCGGATCTAAAAGGAAACTCCTTATCGAACAGCCAAATATCACATCGTGGAGGTGGAAATACCTAAATACTATTAAAAAATATCGTAGAGAAGGAAGACATATTTTATACCTTGACGAAACTTATGTAAACGCGTCTCATAACGTTTCAAAATGTTGGCAATCAAAGGATGAACTTGGCGTTCTATCTCATATTGGTAAAGGGGACCGTTTGATCATCGTACATTGTGGAGGTCAAATTGGATTTGTAGACGGAGCCCTTGTGATATTCAAATCCAAATGTAAAACAGGTGATTATCACGATTCTATGAATTTCGCAAATTTCAGTAAATGGATAAATGAAAAGCTCATGCCTAATATACCGCAAAATTCTGTCATAGTAATGGACAACGCAGCTTATCATTCGGTTCGAGAAGAGAAAAAGCCAACTATGGCTTCTACCAAGCCAACTATGCAAGAATGGCTACGACGACATAACGTGCCTTTTGATGAAAAACTTAGAAAGGATGACTTATATAAATTAATTAAAAGTAATTTCACAGAAGATATTTACAAAATTGACGAGGTATTGAAAAGAAACGGACACGAAGTATTGCGTTTGCCTCCATATCACCCAGACCTGAACCCAATTGAGTTGGTCTGGGGTGATATCAAAGGACAATTAGCACAAAAAAGTATCGACTCTAATTTGGACCAGAAAAAAGAAATATTAGAGAGATTATTTGCTGAATATCCCAAAGAGAAATGGGAGAATTGTGTTAAACACGTGATTAAAATCGAAGACGAATATTGCAAACATGATGGAGTCCTAGATGAAGTTGTTGATTTTATTATTAATGTGCAAGACGATTCTGATGATTCTGATGATGGCTGTTGTGAAAGTGAAGAATCAAGTTCCAGTGATAGTGATATTATGGACATAAGTGATTGATTTATAATTTTGATAAATTTTGCATAAATAAATATTACATACATAACTTTATTACCTTTTTTTTACCTACATATCATACCTATATATCATAAAATCACATTTTTATCGAATTGTTTTGTATGAAAAATAAAAATTTGAAAATAACAATAATCGAAAAATGCTTATGCTATTTAATTCATGTACGTGGTCTCGTTGATACCATGGAGTTATGGGATAACAAAAGGAACACGTTGTATAGTTTACAGTTGTTTCATTCAAATTTTGTATAGCCATTATTATTTTTTTAATAAAAATCTTCACCTGTTTGCCGCTAACCACTATGACGTCACATATCTCAAGAAATGTCCAGTAACATTTCGCCCCTTGTATTACACGCTACGCTCGACCGCCGCCCGCACCTCTTTCGTTCCCCTTCGTCGTCATACCCCCGCGCCCCTGTACTCCGCGGGCGAGGACTCATTTAGGCGGTTCTACTATAATAAAAATAATAGCAGTGAAATAAGTATGAACGAATTAATGTATGATCATTTGCACTGATAGTTTTATTAGATTATGCGGCTTGTTTGCTTATATAGAAGACGAAGAAATAACCTTCTCAGTGCCGCGTGGCTCAAGGTCGTAGCGTGACGTCGATGTTCGGCAACAGGCGAGAACGCCAACCAAACAACGCAACAAGTGCCCCGCGCCCCTTCCTCGTCTCACATGCCATTCGCGAAACAGCTGTCATATTGTCATAGCATAATATAATGTGCCGTTGAAATCGACTTACCTAAATGTTATGCTACAATGGCATGTGATAATGTAAGATGAAGTCTTTTTCATATTCTTAACTAGTTTAAGAGCATCGAGATGTTCATCATCTGATAACCTGTTTTGTCTTTTCCTGCAATAAAGTGTTTGCAAGACAGACGACTGCGACCAAAAGACGTTTACGTCGGAGGTGACGTACGATACCTGTACAGGAAGTCGCCGAATTTTATTCCATTTAGACAATATTTTCTCGGAGTGTGTAAGTATCATGAAACGGTTACATTATTGTCAACTAGATTGAATGACACTGACAATTTTCGTTCGAATAGTTGTAGCAGTTGCCAATCAACCCCAACTCGCGAGTTCGTTGCAAGCGACTGCTTGTGCTATCGGTGAAACGCGTGCGTCATCGCCTCCGCTGATAAGCGCCAACCAATTATCATTGCAAATATAATGTGTTTATTTCTTCGTATCTGCTGGAGTATCGCGGAGTTTCCATTAAAATTATTATGGCGCAACATAACGATAAGGACCAGTATTTAGATTAATTTTCAACAGTAAGCTATTTGTCTGTAAGTAATATGAATAAATTCGATAAAGAGGTCTTGCAGATAACAAGTTCACGAGATAAGTTAAATATAGGAAAGTACCAACTAAATAATATAATTATCGTATATTGCAACACGTTATTAGGAACAGTTTATTTACTGCTATAGTACTGGTTGCTTTACCATTATGTAGCAAAAGGTATGAAAATACTAAAGTTTCATAGTATGATCATTTTGTCGCATAAAGTTTATTTATGAATTAAGGACTGTTAAATGGAAGATGCGCATAAAGCCAATAACCGTTCTAGTCGAATGCAACCGTTACGAAATCATTCCTGCATGAACACTATACTACGACGCCCGCGTAGCTAATTGATATGTAATTTCTACTAGTTGAAATATATATGATCTTAGTAAAAAAATAACTTGAGATGTAAGTATGTACTTAGCAGGTTTGTAACATTAATAAATAAAGTTAACCCAGAACCGCAGACAAACATGAATTTTACAAGTTTCTAGCCTCGTAGCAAATTGTAATAGTAAATTGAATCATGGATATAGGTACCTATAAGAGTAGCGGTCTAGTGGCTTGATAGCATATGACGTCACAGAGGTCATCGAGTATAATTATAGTTATTGATCAAAAGCTACTCCTAGTCCTTCATATTTATGAGCATAATCAGTAGGTAAATCATTCGTGAATATTTTGTTCTTGGATTCGTAAATATGGTATTACAATCGCAGTGTTAAAGTCCGTGCTTATATAGATATGTATAAATAGATTACGAAGAACGACCGATCCGGTTGCGGTGAAGGAGAGAGATAGATAAAACGCGACATGAATCACTACTCACAGCGAACACAGAGTCAGGGCGGCGCGCGGGTAATGCGCGGGTGGCGCGGGGCGTACGGAGAATAGCCGAACGGAACGAAACGAACCCACGATTGCTACAAACAGTTGTACAGTCATCCCCGGTGAGACAACTTGCATCGTTCGTTGCTTATTCATATTATCTTTTTGGGATCAAAATTATTAACACCTTGGCTGATAAAGAAGCGCTGCTACCTACATTAGCTATTCCAGCAGAAAAGAAAGCTACGAAACGATGTACCAGTGGAGTGTGTGACGATAATTTAGGTGTATATGTGTGAGTGCGGCGTGGATCGTCGCGCAATTATTAACGATGATTCACTTGTGCGCGGGTGAAATGCAGCCTATCGGACTTGTTGACATTTATTCTGTAAGCGTAAACAAATGATATCGTGATCGTGACAGCCATATTATAATGGTGGATTGATTCATACCCCGTGGTAAGATTTTATCAACATTCTTTTAGTTGATAGTATTTCACATTTTAATTCAATTAATTTATATTACTTACAACTACATTACATTTAGTAATTTTTAAAGCCTTAAATTTTATCTTATCATAAGTAGGTAAGTACCTACAATTTCTATCTAACCTACGTTAATCATTTATGATAAACGATTAAATCGTTAATCATCTATCTTAAAAGAAATAAGAAAATGCTTCATGCAGAGACAGATGCCCCTTTGTACAGGGTGTGAAGATATATTCTCTGCATATTGCTTTTTTATGTTATTTCTAACTTTTTACGATTTTTATATTTTTATTTCTTTTGTAAAAAGAAATATGAATAGATTTACATTTAGTACTATCTGAGCAGATACTGATATATATCTACACAGATATAATGCAATATATTCAAATAAGGATGATACAAGTTTTTAGATTTGGAAGGCAAAGTAGGTAAGAAGGCAAATAATTAAGAGATACATATGCGAATAGTTAAAATTAGTTACTGTTTATACTAACACAATGTACGCAATATGTGGTACAGTAATAAATAACTTATAGTTAAACCGGTAAAGCGTTCTTTCTAACAGTGTAAAGAAGTTATGGTGTAAAGTATAATGCAATATAGGCTGGCGGCTAACACAGGCGTCGCCAGGGCCGCCTGGCTTGGCGCCAGGCCGGCGGGCGGCGGCCAACCGCCGGGATTCCTTTGTCTCATTACAACACTGACATGTTATTTTGCCTTCTACAATAACTATCATTACATTAGAAAGTAAACATAAAGATGACATTTTCAAACCTATATTGCTGATAAGATTATTTCCAAAATGACATCACATAAATATTAATCTGTACTAACAAAATAGACGAGCTATTGCTTGGTATTTATGTATTAATTTATCGATAGTATTATTTAAAAGTTGACCTCCGCAATTTAAAATTGGATGGACAGTCTCGCACACTACATAGTATACAGTGCGTGTCTGTGTGCGTATTTATTTGCCGGTTCCATCATAAAGTGGTCAGAGCGGTTAGTTTGTCTCCGGTTCTCTGAAATTGTAACGCCTTCTCGGAATACACCAACGCAGTCGTTCACAAACGACGAGTGAACGCAAAGCGAGGTCGACATTGCCGCGCTACTACTTATTTTAAGATTAGATTAGTACTAACGTAGGTATTGAACTTTTAATATAAAAATTTACACATTCAAATATATATTCAGTGTACGCCTTGAAATGATGTAAAATAATTTATTTCATTGCAAGCTAATTCTGTTATATATATATATATATATATATATATATATATATAGAGGTATATATCTTTATATTAGAATAATTATTTTTAACATTGCATTATTAAATTGCGCCAAATTAACATATAATTGGATGATGGTTATTGATATTAAAGAGTTATTCATAAGACCAAAACAACAATGAAATTATGTATACTTTAACGGGCGGGGATATCCTCGGCGACTCGCACAAGTTTGCGGCTACGTAACGGTGATGTCAGACACACACTACACAGCAATAGAAATAGAGGCACATGCGCATTGCGTCATTTATAGCTCCACTGTCGCAAGTTGCAATGCTGCGTCTTGTTAACTCTCCTAATCATTAACGCGGATATAAAATATCAATAATTTTTAACACTTGAAAGTGATTTTTGATTATGGAGTAAAATTGAAAATTTCAGGTACTTAATGTACTAATATAAGGTATCTAATATTCTCACTACTTGGTGTTTATCTATACTAATATTATAAAGCTGAAGAGTTTGTTTGAACGCGTTAATATCAGGAAGTAATAGTTCGAATTGAAAAATTATTTTTGCGTTAAATACAACATTTATCGAGGAAGGCTTTAGGCTATAAAACATCACGCTGCAACTATGAGGAGCAAAGAAATAATGGAATATTTGAAAAAAAACGGGAAAAAATGAGGGCAACATCCTTGAGGGCTTCAATGATGCCCGAAACAACTATTCCACGCCGACGAAGTCGCGGGCATAGCTAGTTGTAAATAACCGACAATATGTATTTATTATTGTATCACATTTTATGTAAAAAAACAAATAGCCTTGTTTTAATAAATTGACTTACATATGAAATATTGCTTTTCAGGATGAAAAGAGGCAGGCAAGATGCCGCTCACTCAAGAAAATCGTTTAGATAGTAACTTTTCCAACAACAATGATCAGAGTTATCTACATAAGAAGTTTAAGAAAATGGCATCAACAATTTCGGTGTCTCAATTAAACACAAACAAAGCATTAGAAACTCGACAAATAGAATCTGATGTAATACAGTCTAACAGTAATGCCTTAATTTCCAACGGGAGTATCGCTGCAGCTCATCCAGAAATAGAAAAAATAAAAGAAAATCCAGAAAAACATGAAGATCAATACATGGGAAAAATTGTACAAACTAATTGTAATGTAAATGCTAGGTTAAGTAATGTAATCAATAAGGTTCAAGTATCTGGTCAAACCAGTTTTACTGATGAATTTTCAAATAAGACTGAGCACTTTGAAAATGACTTTATAAAGGATGCTTCTAATGGAACATTAGGTGGACGTTATGTATGCCCCTATTGTAAATTGTCTTGTGCCAAGCCTTCAGTTCTTCAAAAACATATCAGAGCTCACACAAACGAGAGACCTTACCCTTGTGTACCTTGCGGTTTTGCTTTTAAAACAAAATCTAATTTATACAAACATAGGAGGTCTAGGACACATGCTTTGAGGTTACAAGGCTCAGATGTTAACGTTGCTATCGAAGACGAATCTGGAGGATCAGAAAGCGATACGTCTTTACCTCCTACATCGATATCTGACACTGGTTCAGATTCTTCTTTAGCACGACAAGAAAATTTTAAAAGTAATGAGCTGTCCTGTATTGAATTATCTGACTATGCGTCGCCAAGTGCGAATTTATCGTCTGGTGATAACATTAAATCCAAATCAATTTACAAACCTAAGTTCAGAGTAGAATGTTATCAAGAATCCGATGAAAAAGATAAAGCAAAGAAAACAATGTCGCCAAACGCCGAATTTCTTACTGAACATATCTCAAAAATTATATCAGATAATGAAGCTATTGTAGATGTCACAGATACACCTTTACAAAAGAAATATGGAAAAATCAAGCAGATGGCCGAAAGCAAGCAGCTTTTAAGTGAGTGTTTGGAAATAAAACAGGAATCAACGCCACTAAATCTTACTAAAAATGGCAATGAAATGGAAAGTTCATTTAGGAAAAGATCTCACTCAGAAAGTTTTTCTCACCTAGATCTCCAAAAACATCCACTAAATCCAGAAGGATCTATTATAAAAGATCTTCTTCTAAAAACAAAATCCAATTGCTTGACATCTAATACAGGGGAACTAATAGATGGGTTAGGACCATTATTTATATGCCCTCTTTGCCAGATAGTATATAGAAGTGCGGACAATTTGGAAATACATAGGCTGTATTACTGCAAAGGTAACCTCAGTAACATGCAAATTAATTCTCAAAAAGACTTAAAAATTGTAAGACCTGAAAACGTATTTGTAAGAAGCAATTCTATCAATGTCCGTTTACCTGAAGCGACACCGAATTCAATAACCAAATTACCTCTACGAAGTAAACCGGATAATCTCGTCATAACTAAAACTGAATCAAATGAGATAGTAGCCCCTTTACCTTCACCTGGGCCTCTACTAGGAAATACAAGACTTGTAGACACAAGGACTCCTGAATACACAAGGAAATCCGAAAACGTTAAAATTAAATCTACACACAGTCCGAAACGACGAATTGACAGCAGATCGGAAACTTACAGTCCTAGATTAATTGAAAATATTTCACCTCGAACAGATTTGTATCCTCAAGCGAAAATTCGCTGCGTGGATGGTAATACTATAACTACTCGCTCGTTGGAAGATATATCCCATCACATGCGAACTAATTCTACTTCTCTTCAAATGTTTGGAGGAGAAGTTAAAATCGTTAATCATTCAGGCGGAACAACTACTTTGCGTATAGAACCAAGTAAAAATCAATTATCACCAATACTAATACAGCAAAGTTTATCTCCATCAAAACTAACCAATGAAACCGAAGCGAGTAGCATAGTAGTCAGATCAGGATTACAATCAGGCGGAACTATGGTTCATAATCCACCGACACCAAAAGAATTAATTAATGCTCCACAAACACCAAGAATGTCGTCAATATCGACTTCTGGAAATTTACCGAGAATGCGGGATATAACACATTTTCAATTTCCACCATTAAGTGCTATAACAGCATATAATCCTTTAACGCTGCCACCATTAAGTCCGTCATCATCCCCAAGTGGTGCCACAACAATTCTTCATGGAGGAAAACTAATTCCTCATGTACCAGGAATACCCGGACCGAACACACCAGGGGTATTTCAGGAGAATCCAATTTCACAAATAAAACATGATGACCCCAGTAAAAACAGCAAAAGTACAACAAAATCAATTAGAGACGAAGCTAATAACTGTTCTTCAAATATTTCAACTTCGAAAGTCAGTTTAAAATATGATATATCGAGAAACACTGGAAGTCCAGTAAAACGATTAGTTTCTTCCGAGTTTAAGCAAAGTATGCAGGACAATTTAATTGAAACACCAACGTATGTGTCGGCAATACCAATAATAAAAGTAAACAATGTAGAGGAATCATGTAATAATACAAAATCATATTCAGCAATCAATAAATCAATAACCTCAAGACAAGAAGTGTCACTTAAAAGAAATTACATAGAAACTATACCCAGGACACCAGTTCTCAAAGAAAACACTGATTATCCACTAAATAAATTAAAAGTCAGGGATATAATCACTTTAAACGTTGCAGGAAAATGTATAGAAAATAAAACAGATGAGGTGAAAAATTTCAATTTCGAAAACTTAATAACCAAGGTAGAAATATTTAATAATCAAATGCAAAGTTCAACGGATGTTCAAAAAAATGAAGAGGTGGATAGTACTGGTATGCCAAATGAAAGATCAGAAACATCATATTTTCAAAAGAACATTACTTCTAAAGCAACTTCAGAAGAAAGAAAACCTAAGTTTTTACGACCATCGACTTTACCGTTGAAGCCTGGCACATTCACACCTAAACGGCACCATGGTATAACACCTAACGCAAACACTATGCCCTTGGTGTCACCGGAGACCCCACGTCCGGCAAAGGCTTATGGGCAGCTTTATTTGAATGGAAATGCTTATACTTACTTAGGTTTGAAGTGTTCTACAAAGGTGTTCTATTGCACTATCAATCGACCACAGCCTACATACGTTCCTAATCAACACTTCTTATCAATGTACAGCAATTGGCAGGTATATATAGCTATATATTTTGTTTTTAAATCACACATTTACTTTTACATAGGTACGCGTAGTACCTTTGTGTTGTTATTACTAACGAATTATTAAATTTACAGTTACTATCGGAACTGACGCCAGATCCACTCGGATTATCAACGTCAATAGCTATGTCTCTCTATGACTCACGCCATCGTCCTCAAAAAACTTCTATAGCAACCATCAAACAAGATCTCATACTGACTCATTCTTCAAAATGGAATAAAAATTTGAAAGAAATTATGCAGGTTAGTATTAAATTACCTCACTTTACAGGTGATCTACTTATCTACTCTTCTACTTAAAATTTGTCTTCGACTCCGCCTGCGTAAAACGTAAAATCCTGTTAATATCCTTTATAGGAATTTCAGAAAATCGTTTCTTAGGGCATCTGTAGACCACACCACACCTGTAACCTACATGCCAAATTTACATACAAGTCTAGACCTAGCGGTTTGGGCTGTGCGTTGCTGTCAGTCAGTCTCTAAGTAACAGAAGAGTTTTATATACGAGTACATATATGGATTGAAAATACATAGAAACACAATTATTTATAAATATATTTAAATCGTGATAATCGTGGCAAGTGGAAAGAGGTGGTCTCTGCCTACCCCTCCGGGAAAGAGGCGTGATTTTATGTATGCATATTTAAATAAGAAGCTTCCGCGCATTTTCTAAAAGTAAATCAAGGGAAAAGCTTAATAACTTTGGATTCTTCTTCTAGGAATCTAGGCGATGGGCTAGCAACCTGTCACTATCTGAATTTTAATTCCAACATTTATGCCAACCAGTTAAATCTCACTTTCGTGTCTATTTGATTATGTCTACCCCGCAAGGTGTTTTAGTAATAATATAGTTGACAAAGTATGTATAAATTATAACTATTTCATTAGATTTTTATCGAGGTAATTAGGTATTGGTCAAAAAGATTATAATAGGTTAGTGGTTGATGGACTCAAACACTACCTGTATAAATGGATTATAAAAATTAAATATTTTTAAGCAACACTTAAAAGTAGTTTGGTCACAAACAGTTATTATGTAATTTAAATAAAAACAATAATGTAATATTGTTCTATTTCAATCTATGGTAGATTTCTATTTCGTTGAAAATAATCTTAAATCATATCACTAAACTTAAAATATTTTATAATTATATTCCTAGTAAGATAGGAATGAATCGCTTTCTTATAATTGTGTAACATTCCTAGGACAAAACTAAATTACGGCTTGTTCTATCTTACTGCGCAATATATTCGAATTTTCACTTGGTCAAAACTTAGTAGCAATAAACTTAATAAGAGACAATTTCACATTATTTTAATGACTACAATTAGTGTTTTTACTTTTATTTCAGACTCATACAATAGCAGAAAGTAAGAAACATGATGAGAATAAACTTCAGTTATTAGATGCAACAACACCAAAAAAAGAACTTGCTGGAGGATTCGAGAGCAATGAGGAATATACGTATGTACGTGGTCGTGGCAGAGGAAGATATGTTTGTTCCGAATGTGGAATACGTTGTAAGAAACCATCAATGTTAAAGAAGCATATCCGTACTCACACAGATGTGCGGCCGTACACTTGTACTCATTGCGCTTTTAGGTTGGTATTTGATGTTATATATTTTAGAGAACTTTATATCTACAGTGTGGTTTCCGGCACTTTACAATAGGACTACTCTATTTCTGATGATGTAATGATGATGTTGTAAGTATAAGGCAACTAAGGCATAGGCCAATAAATTTGGGATTCATCTTGACGGCGATGGGCTAGCAACGTGATAGGTTTGCGGCTTAACCCAGGCTCCTCTCCAGAGTAGAGAAGATGCAACAGGTCGGTGCGCATATAATTACGAAACTTTCTCGAAGTTTCGTTTCCAAACAAATTACTTTGAAAATTTTTAATGTAAGTTTAGTTTTAGATACTTTCTTTCTTTTAATAATTCGGCTCAAATCTTATGGAGGAAGTTTATATTTCTTAGTAAGTATTCAATGACGATGTCGTCCAACATAGAGAGGTTTACACTTTTAGTTACAGTTTCTACTGCATACATAATAATGTATGCAGTAGAAACTGTAACTAAAAGTGTAAACCTCTCTATGTTGTATATATCGAATACAACATTTATAACTTTAGTAATAACTAAAGTTATAAATGTTGTATTCGAATGATCAAAAAATACCATTCTTCTCATGTTTGCAGTTTTAAAACAAAAGGAAATTTGACGAAACACATGAAGAGTAAGGCGCATTACAAAAAATGTTGTGAATTAGGAATCAATCCAAACGAAGATAACGATGGCGAAGGTGGTGAAATGATGCAGTGTTCAGGGGAAACTGATGATGACACAGAATCTGATGGAGATGAAGGCAACGAGGGAGAGACTGAATCTAGCGGTAAATACTTTTATATCCTGAACGAAGTTGGTTAGTTTAGTGATACTTAGTTACTTCAATTAACAATTGTTACAATGTCAAGAAATACTTTAATACTTTGAGTCCAAGGAATTACTATCCTAAGATTTGAAGTATCAGTTTAATTATTTGGGCATTGTAATATTATACTCTTGCCTTGAGCAATACCACACCGTTCTAACGCGCGGCTTTACCGCGCGAATATAGCCCCACCTCCAAAAGAATATTGGTTGTTCGCAAACCCACGGGCACTTTAGTTTTTACCGGGATGAAAGGTACTCTATGCCCATCTCCGTACTCCACACTTTATAATTTCATGTAGATCGGTTCAGTAGTTTAGCATTGAAGAGGTAAAATAACAAACTCACTTTCGCATTAATAATCTTACTAGCTTTTACCCGCAGCTTCGCCCGCGTGAATTTAGCGTCATCAATGAATTTAAATTTAACGTCATCTAAAAAAGGCGACAAAATTAGCATCACATACAAAGGAATGCAGTTGAAGTAACTGTAAAAAATTAACAAACAAATAAACAATCTCACTTTTGCATTTATAATATTAGTGTGGATTAGTATGATAAAAAAGCATACTCGTTAGGTAAATAAGAAAAACTTGAAATATAAATATTTAATCTGATAAGTTTTAATTGGTGCGCTATATACTAGAAATGTTACATATATACGTAACATTTAGACAAAATAATGTACCAAATCTGTCAGCCTTGTTAATAAAACACTGTTTATTTTCAGATACTGAAGCTTGCAAATCAAGATTACCGGAACATGAAGCGGCGCATTGTTTATTATCGCTAGGAGGTTCTCGTCCAACGACGACTACTACTCCTGGTTTGATAACAAGTGCGCGACCATCCACCTATCCGTACACTCCAGTAGGGTTAGATAAATTATCTTCAGACATAACACAAGAAAAACTTATTAGCATCAGCGGCACTTCAGTTGATTCTGGAGTGGACATTGAAAATGAACCAATGGATCTTAGCAAGAACGAATCAAAACCATTTCCCAGCATTCCTGAAATCCCAACCGCTCGAGAGTCGAGTGTTCTTGCATCACTGGCTTCAAACACAGCTAAGCTTCCACAGCATCAGACTCAATGGTCAAATGGAGAGCCAATGTTACACACTTATTTGACAGAACGCGCGCTTCTAGATTCTAAAATAAAACAAAGTCAACTCACATCCAATTTAACCAAATTAAGGAAAATAGAATTGGATAAATCTGCTTTAACCGAAAACAATAAAGCCGTTGAAACCAATATCAATATTTCAATTTCCAGTAAAGGCACTACATGTTCACCTAAAATTTCTCCGAAAAATAATTACAATACACAGATGACTGAAAATGATAATCTAAAAAGTTTAGCTCCGTCAACAGAAGACAGTCTATGTAAAGTAAGGGAGTCTCCACTACCCGAAAATATACCGACCGAAATGAAGAAGATACGGGCATCAACTCAAAGTAATTCCGAAAATGCAAAATACGTAGTATCAGAGTATTTAAAACAAGCTAGACTAAATATGAAATTACAAGAAGAAAATTTTACCGATAATACAAAAGATGATGGTAATAACATAAAAGACAATGAAGACACTATTCATGTTAATGATGTCAGCGCTGATGCAGAATCCTTGAAATTGCCAACTTTAGATCATGATCCGGTTGCAAGGAAAGTTGTTATTGGAGTTGGTGGTGTGGCGTTTAAAGTTAGTAAAGGAAAGGAATTTGAAAATGCGTCTTTTTCGCCTGGACGACTTATGGAAGATGGACGGAGAGTGTGCGACTTCTGCAATAAGACATTCACGAAACCTTCTCAACTCAGATTGCATCTTAATATACATTATATGGAGAGGCCTTTCCGATGCAGTGTTTGTGCAGTTAGTTTCAGAACAAGAGGACATCTCCAAAAACACGAACGTTCAGGTTCTCATCACAACAAAGTGTCAATGACATCGACATTCGGAGCGGCGACTTCTTTTAATCCTCGCCCTTTCCGATGTTCTGATTGTAACATTGCGTTTAGAATTCATGGGCATTTAGCTAAACATCTAAGAAGCAAGATGCATGTAATGCGGCTAGAATGTTTATTCAAGTTGCCTTTTGGGACATTTACTGAAATCGAACGGGCTGGAGTTAGTTTAACAGATATTGATACGACCGATTGCGCAAGTTCACTCGCCAGTTTACAGTCCCTTGCTCAGAAGCTTCACGAGAGAGATCCAACCAAATTGGACTTTCTAGAAGGCGGCAGTGCTGTCACATCGACAGCAACTGCTAGTAAAGACTCTTCTGATGATGAAGAAACTGGTTTGGACAAAATGTACATTGATAGTGAAAGAGACAGTGAGAAAAAGACTAACGAAAATATTGAAGGACTGAATGGAGAAACACGAGTTAATTGTAGTGCCACAGATAATTAGTGCCAAAATTAATTTGATAAGTAGGATATTTTAATGTGCAATTTTGTTTAATTGTTAATTTAAGATGTAAGTCTTCATACTGGGGTTTGACTCGGGATTTGTAAAAACAAAATTATGCGCTTTAATTATATACATATTTGAATTTAGTTTCAATATAATTGCAAGTACCTTGTAAATATTTGAAATCGATATAATTTTAAAATTGTTACATTTGCTTCCATTATAAGGCTTACGATACGATATTTGTTACTAAATAAGAAAAATGTTAAAAGTTCCGAACTTCAAAAATTTTGAAGTTTTAACTTAAAAGTGGTCCAGGTTTAGGTAACGTTTAAAATATCAGTGAGACATATTACAAACAATTTGAGATGTAGTGAAGTTTATCTTCTAACGTACCGTTCTACTTTTTGTATGTATTTTTATAAAATATATACCATGACGTATTTACACTGTGTGAAATCTACTTCCAAAATCCCTAAAGTTATACTATTGGCATATCAAGTTCCAGAAACGAAATTTTAGATATATGTATAAAATCCTTGAAGAGTCTTCCATATCGAAATTGTACTTGAGCTAGATGTTTTAAAAATTTGTAACTCTTCATGTGGGTGAATATTTGACGAGTGTGGAAGTTCCAAACCACAACGATTAAGCTTCTATCTAATTTATCATTAATCATATAAAATTTAAAAAATAATACAACCATATTTTTCAATCTATTAGAGGGTACTGTGATCAAGCCTTGTATACATGATTACCTATACAAGGCTTCATAATATAACTATCAAGTAATAAGCAAAAAAATTCACTTTCGAATTAATATTAGTTGGGATAAACACTTCTTCGTTTGTGATTTTTTCCATTAACTTATTTTCTCCATTCTTCTCCAGCACCTCATCACAAATCCCTCTATCCTTTCCTGTCTTTCTGTATCTGTCCGCTTCGTATCTGTATAAGGCCATGCTCCAAATGTATGTTTTAATTAGTCGATTTTTACATATGTTTGAGCAAAATAAATCTTTTCTATTTTTGAAAGTAGTTTTTGCTATTCTTATTCTCGGTTTAATATTCTGTGAGCATCATGATTTTCCATGCATAATAATACTGCCTAAATTTTGGAATTTGTAAACTTGTTTTACTTTTTGATTATTGAGCTTAACTGATTGTTTTTTATTTTGATTTTTGGATGCTGACGTTTTTTTGTGCAGTCGTTTTTTTGTGTGAAGAAGTGTTATTCAGAATAAGATAAAAAAAGAACTTCTTTTAAAACGATAGAAAAAAGGAGAGGGAAAATTATAGGCCATTTAATTTACGGAAAGAGAGGAAGAGATTATTTGGATCAAATAAAGCAAAAAGTAAACTTTACAACATACATTAAGTAAAAAATTAACAAAGAGATGAATGGAGGTAGCTCCACTTAACTCCACCGAAAAAAGAGTTAGCTCTTAAATTTAAGAAGAAGAAGAAGGGATGAAAACATGTCTTGGACAGTATGAGACGTACAATGTGGGGAAGATCTCAAACTTACGGAACTGCGAGTAAAATAAATAAAACGATTAGATATTAATTAAAATATGGATAAAAGATTATTCGATTATAAAGTATTGTATCTTCATCGTTAGAGATAATTGTATTTAAATAAAAATTTACAAAAAATTATCATCTCAAAACTAAGGGTGTTAATTTTTAAGCTTGTGTCGTATGAGTTTCGGTTTCAACTACGAGATAATTACGCGATAAATATAAAAGAAAATATATTTACCACCAAATTTCTGAGCTCAGTTCGGAACAAAAGGATATTTCGCTAATTGGTAACTTTTTGGGAAGGTATATCATTTTACCATGTATGCATACTCGTACTTAGTATGTAGCAAGTCTCAAAATTATGTAACAATTATGTAGGTACATATTACGAAAGTGACATATCAATTATTTAAAATTATATAGCAGCTCACAAAAAAATGGGTAAGCATGGATTTAATAAAGTCGATATACAACAATTAAAAGATGGTTAAATATTATCATACAAACAAAATGTGGTAAATTGAGTACAGAGGCAAGTATCTTTGTCCATGAGAGGCATATCGAAGCATATAGATAATCTGTGAATAGCTTATGGTCCATGTAACCATAACATATATTTACTTTCATAAAACAGAGTAAGGCGGTTAATGCAATGGGGAAGTAAATAATCTGAAACCTCCATATAAAAAAATGACCCATGTGACATTTTGGTAATAAGTTGTTATATGTATATAAAATTTATTTAAAAATAAAATAAAAAAAATAATCTAGCTACCTTATTCAGCTTAGCTGGTGCAGAGCTCTGAACGAAAAACAATTTGATAAATAAGTGTATTGGTCTCCCACACCACCAAGCAAAAACTATTTAAGTATATAATAATGGTGATAATTTATAAACGAACTTTGAAACTTAAGAGTATAAAATGAATAAAATATGTAAAAATATGTGTTTTAGATGTATTATTAATGTGTATATATTGGATAAATGAAAGACTTGTCAAATATTTACTCATTTATTGTTTATACCTACATAATAATTATACATTGTATGGATGGATACTTTACAATAGTAAGAATAATAAAGTAAATGAAATATTTGTAGTCTTCTTTTTTCAGCGAGCATCAAAAACAACCACTGAAATATAAGTTCAGGATAATTTTAATAATATTGATGTACGAAAAAAGTATGCAGGGATAGTGGCAAGTTAAAAGAAGTATTCTGTGGCTACTGTTCCAGGAAAGCAGTGCTATTTATATGTAAATGTTTAAACATTTTTATAAGGTCAAAGTGATATAGACTCAATTAGTAACATAACATAATACAAACATAACATAACAACATAAATATGAAGACCCTAACCCAAATGCATAACTTTTAAACAAAACATGAAACTTCAAAACCTAATCTGGTCAAACTATTTTGGTTGGAGTTAGGTTATTTATCATGCAGGACTGAAACAAGCAGAATAATTAGTAAAAAAAAAATACAAAATTTTCATACAACAACAAATTTACTTACCAGCAAAACATGCACATAGGAATTAACCAAGACACTGTATCTTCTAAAGTGAGAACCAATAGTAGAATATGATAAATAAATATTTCATAAAGCCAAGCATGACAATAGGCTATTTGACTGTATTAAAAATATACATTCCTTTTATGTCATCAGTCTTAATACTATTTTTTTGGAGCGATTTGTAATAACGCGAGATAAAAATATTGCATTATTTAAACAAAATCCGTCTCAGAAAATTAGGTTTTTATATGCAGCTGTCACGTGACTAAAAACGAACGTGATTGGCTATTTCTATTATGACGTCAATTATCCATAAACAGACTGTCGATCATACCGTTCCTTAGTGTTCGCTATTATTTTTCAAGATTTTATAAGTGTTTGATCGCTCAGGATTACTCAGATAACATAGGTATTTAATACTGGAAACCAATTCCGCGAAAGCTGACAGTCGAAACCTACCAAAAGTGGACGCAATAATGGTTGGAAGAAGAAATCTGGATTGTCTTTGAAGAAGACAATCCAGATTTCTATGCTGCCGAACTGAGGAATGTGAAAACATTAATGTAAGTATATCTTGGTAACCACTGATCTTAGATCATGATCTGAAACCACTTCTTGCGAATATTCAAATCCATCGGCATAGAAAAAAACAGTTTCGTAGGAGATTTTATTGTTGTATTAGTGCATTGAGGCACTGCACAACATTTATAGGAACTCATTTTAATAATTTTCAAACATATGACATGGCACAAGTTAAATAAAACAAGAGAAAATCAAAACTTTTCGAAACACCAACAAGCTTTGTATGATATTTACACGAAATTTACGTCACTGCATGCCATGGCCGCCATATTGCTAAAAGTCGCGTTTTGGCGGCATATTTGAATATTTCATTTTCTTTTTCGATTTGTTAATAAAATAGCTGTAATAAAGGCAGAAAAGTATTTTTGTAGGGCTCCTTATAAACAAATAAATACCCTAAGATAGTTTTTAGAACTTTGTCAAATAGCCTATTCAGTGATCCCAAAAACATTATAAGTAATTATCTTTTGTGAAAATTTAATTAAAAAATAAATAGATACTTATTACTTTATTAAAATTTTAATTCTTTTTTTTCTGTGTAATGTCAAATATTACACACATAAAATAAAGAATTAAAATTTTCTAAACAAATTTTTGAAACACGTTAATGAAACATGTTCAAATTATGTTCATGAAACATGTTCAAATTATTTTTGTTTTGAAGTTTTTATTATGTACATATTGTCAAACCAAATATTTTTCTTCTTTGTAATGTTTAAAGAGAAGGGGGATATTTTACATGGTCAGACTGATATAATGGCAAAATAATAGGATTCGGTTTTTGCCAAGAAACCTAACTAATACATAATTTTAAAAGGATACATCTCTTAGTCCGCTTCTTATACATGATTCTATATCCACATTCTCTACATCTGATTGGGTCTTTTGGTTTTATTTCATTTTCTTTATGACATTCTGAAAAAATAAAAATATAATTAATACAACAACATTGTTAAAATGCAACAAAATAAAATACAGAAATTGAATTGCAAAGTTATTTTTACAATAGCAGACCCTATTGGAATTTTTTCCAGTCAACATTTAAAAAGGAATACCCAAACTCATAATGGCATTGCACAAAAGCATTGAGGATGTGTTATAAGAATTTACTGATGATTCCATGTAGTGACTTGTAGTTCACTTGTAGTGCCGTGTGGTTCCCGGCACCAATACAAAAAAGAATAGGACCACTCCATCTCTTTCCCATGGATGTCCTAAAAGGCGACTAGGCGACTACTTTTTAGGCGATAGGCTAGCAACTTGTCACTATTCAAATCTCAATTCTATCTTAAAGCCAAATAGCTGAACGTGGCCTATCAGTCCGCTCAGGACTGTTGGCTCTGTCTACCCCGCAAGGGATATAGACGTGATTACATGTATGTATGTATGACTTGTAGTTAACACTTTGCTTTTCACCCACCAACCCAACCTATTTATTAAATTACTGGCCCCACACAGTTTGAACATAACATGAATAAATGCTGAATAGTCCTGGCTTTTAAAGACCTTTAACCAAGTATTTTACTGAAATACTAAATTTGGGAAACCATACAAAATATTATAAAAAAATATTGTAATGGTACCTTTTGCCTGCGGCTCCGCGCGGATACTAAAGTTTGGAATTGCAAGGAGGAAAACAGCTATTGGGGGCTGATAAACCTGTAGAAAGTAATACATACCTCCACATACATAAATCATAATTTTGGTAACTGACTGGTCTTTACTTGTATCGGCCATGGTAGAAAGGTATATTTACTCGTTTGGATTCTCTGATGTTATAGGTATTTTGGCATAAACAGCTCACAGTACGTTGCACAAATATTCTTTAATTCCTTTTTCTAGGTTGATACTTTTTACCACATATATCTTTTTATTTAAATGATAGCACACCACAAAACAAAAAACCACCTGTCCGCTTTTTGCTTGAATTAATTTAAACGAAAATAAAAAATGGGATGACATCGATGACAATGACAAGACACCATCCTTAGAGGCCTCAGACCAGATTAATTATTAATTACAAAATCTATGGTTAGTTAAGGGATGTGAAGGCCATTCTTTCCTAAAATTATCGATTGAAAGAAAAATTGAGAAGAAAGATTGTTTTTTTTTTCAAGTTTGCAATTATAATGTTAAAATAAATCAATTTATTGAAAAATAAGATTGATGACATAATAACTGATCTCTTAACAGTAAAATCTGTTTTTACATATAATAATCATTTTATTACCAAATCAAAGTCAAATCGGGTATGAAAGAAGATATTTATTTTCAAAATGATTTATTACATGATAAAGTTAAAGCTCCCAATGCTTTAGATTGAAAATGCCGTAATTGTTCAACTTGATTCAGAAATAACAATGATATATCTGTTTCTTTCTCACATCAGTGGTTTTACGGAGAAGTAAAGTAAAGTAAAGTAAAAAGAATTTATTCAAAGAACACCATAACAAAAAGACAAAAAAGGAAACAAAAATATGTACAAAAACAAACATGTAGTATGGTGCTCCTTTTGCTGGCGCGGACGCCATCGAACTTTACCGCTTTGTTTACGTTTTTCCCGAGTTTTTTAGACTATGTACGAAGCTGTGCTAATATTAATCGAAAATAAACTATAAGCTGAAGTGTTCTATAGCATATTGTGGCCTATGCCCAAGCAAAAATAGGCCGAATCTAACCATTCACCGGTAAGTGGTTAATATTAGTATTTAAGAAAAATCTTCTTTGTTGTGAGTTTTCTAGAAACCTATAATATTCTTAATATTTCATTCACATCGAAAACACGGGTGCTAGTGTCGAACACCATCGAACATAGAATAAACATCGATAAATTAGGGTCTAAGTTATGTTCTAGTATTTTTTTTTTTCGTTTTAGTTTACCAAGGAACTAATCTGCGTGATGGGTATACATGATTGGCATAGAAAATATCCGGCCAGGAACAAACAACAGGTTCTCCATGCATAAAACCTTACTGAAGATCATTCCTTTGAAGGCGGTCGAGCTCGAATAATCGTTCCTGCTACAGGCCTCTTCTAGGGGCACGAAAGAACAATCGACTTTACAACAATCTTTTGGCACTCGCTTATCATAAAGTTTATATAATTTAGTCAAAACGAAATCTCGCGGATTCAAAAGACCATAAATACTTCAAAGAAAAAATAAACTAAGAGAAAAATTGCTATTATTTCTCTTATTTATTGATATCATTTATCTCTTAACCCTTTAAACGTGAATGTTATGGAGTGATCCGACAAACATTTTGTGCACATCATAATAACGTTTAATCAAATATTTAAATAAAAAACTACACTTTGCACTGGGATCAGGACAGCTAATAAAAATCTAAAAATTAAACTGTTTCTCGAAATAAGGCAGTTAGAATGGCAGGGTATTAATAATATTTGATTTCCAAACACTTTTTATCAGAATGACATTGGTGATAGATAAAATATTGTTGGACCTTGAATTATAGCCAAGATAGTTAGGATTCTCAATATAGAACCAAATCACAGACGTATTAAACTTTATAGGTAAAACTGTGATCGGAAATGAACAATCTTAACTCACTCATCTATCGATAAAATATTTTAGACTAAACGAACAAGTGAACATCTCTAGTCCGCCATGTTGATCACCCGTTTTGGCGTTTTATTTAGGGTACCTATGCAGGAAAAGTACATGTTAAGGCAACTCCAGAATATCTAAACTTAAAAGAAAATTATAACGTCCGTATGATTTAAACGTAGTGAAGTGACTACATTCTCTTTGTTTATCTATGACATTTTAACATAGATTATCTCTTAGAAATTAAAAATTAATATCTGTTGTAGGTACATTAATGACGAGAGGATGCAATATAATCACAAACTACGTTAATACATAGTATCTCTTAGTTTGTGGTTAAAAATACAATAAAAAGGAAGAAAGGAAGATCTGTTCACGTGCATACAGTACATAAGTTCAATACGATGTCGAAAAATGTCGCAAGGAATGATTTTCTTGGTAATTTTGATCCAGAAACATCAGCACGCGAACGAAGAAAATTAAATCGTAAAAGTTATTTTATGAAGTAAGTAATTTTTTTTTGCCAATAGAATTTTGTAATTATTTACGATTTATTTGTAATAGTGACTTTATTTTAGTCGTAAAAGTAAAAATATCTACAATGAACGGGGACAGATAGCAGTCACCGGCAAAGACCTTTGTGATTGCCTGGATGAAACATGTCCGGGATGTCATTTTCCATGCCCTAAGTGCAGCTCTGCAAAATGTGGTCATGAATGCAGGTAATCGAACTAGGTACCTACCTAGTTACCTGTTAATATTGTATTAGTAGATACCTGAAACTGTTATGTCCTAATACTTAACAATTTTTTTGCCCTTAGTAGTTTACAAATAAGTATTAAACTTTGATTTACATAATACAATATCTTTAAATTATTTGTACTGAACTGACAGCTTACAGCATGAAACAATAAGGCTTTTTTTTAAAGTTAGAAACCTTAACTTTTGACCACCAGTGCTTAAACATTATGTTAACATTAATATTTCAGGGTTAATAGAAAATGGATGTATGACAAAATTGAAATAGAAGGAAATGATTTTGTTATAAAAAATGAGTACAAGCATAAGTGAAGGACACAAAATGAAGAGAAATTTCCTTCATGTGGTATAATAGTAGATTGACTTTCTGGGACAAAGTCATTGTCTTGTACAAATTAGTATGAGTGTGATACCTACCTGATTAACAAAAGAGTAACACCAAATACCGTGTCCGTATTAGTTTATTTGTGATATTAAATTTGACATCAAATTTTGAACATGAAAATATTATTAATAATAGGCTATTTGACTGTATTAAAAATATACATTTCTTTTATGTCATCAGTCTTAATGTTATTTTTTTGGAGCGATTGGTATTAACGCGAGATAAAAATATGGCATTATTTTAACAAAATCCATCTCAGAAAATTAGGGTTTTTTATGCAGCTGTCACGTGACTAAAAACGAACGTGATTGGCTATTTCTATTATGACGTCAATTATCCATAAACAGACTGTGGATCGTACCGTTCTTTAGTGTTCGCTATTATTTTTCAAGATTGTATAAGTGTTAGATCGCTATAGCAGATAACATAGGTATTTAATAATGGAAACCACTTCCGCGAAAGCTGACAGTCGAAACCTACCAAAAGTGGACGCAATAATGGTTGGCGTCTTCTTCAAAAACAATCCAGATTTCTATGCTGCCGAACTGAGGAATGTGAAAACATCAATGTAAGTATATCTTGGTGGTTATCACTGATCTTAGATCTTGATCTGAAACCACTTCTTGCGAATATTCAAATCCATCGGCATAGAAAAAAACAGTTTCGTAGGAGATTTTATTGTTGTATTAGTGCATTGAGGCACTGCACAATATTTATAGGAACTCATTTTAATAATTTTCACACATATGACGTGGCACAAGTTAAATAAAACAAGAGAAAATAAAAACTTTTCGAAACACCAACAAGCTTTGTATGATATTTACACGAAATTTACGTCACTGCATGCCATGGCCGCCATATTGCTAAAAGTCGCGTTTTGGAGGCATATTTGAATATTGCATTTTTTTTTTTTTTTTTAGAAAAGTATTTTTGTAGGGCTCCTTATAAACAAATAAATAGCCTAAGATAGTTTTTAGAACTTTGTCAAATAGCCTATTATAATATGTTGTTCCTGGCACCAATAGAAAAAAGAATAGGACCTGTCCTTTCCTATGGATGTCCCAATAGGCTTATTAATCTGGGATTTGATAGAGGCAATGGGTTAGCTACTTGTCACTATTTCAATCTCAACTCTTTTCATTTAGTCAATCAGCTCAATGTGGCCTATTAGTCTTTTCAAGACACTTGGCTCTTATCTGTCTATCCTGGAAGTGATAAAGATGTGATTATACTGATATATGTATTAATAATAAATAATAGTATCTACTATAAGTTTTACTACAGGAAAGAAAAATGTCTATGTGGAAGGTCTTTATATTTATTATTAAAAAAAAATTAAATGTACTTAAAAAAAATGGTTTTATTGACGACTAGATTAAGCTGCAGCCCGGCCCATCTATATAAAATACTATCCTACTTTAGAAGCCCGTGCCGTGTGGTTTCCAGCACGAATATAAAAAAGAATAGGACCACTCAATTTCTTTCCCATGGATGTCTTGATATAAGCCTATCTATAAGAGGCGACTTAAGGATACATACATACATAAAATCACGCCTCTTTCCTGGAGGAGTAGGCAGAAACTATCTCTTTCCATTTGCCATGATCTCTGCATACTTCCTTCGCTTCATGCACATTCATAACTCTCTTCATGCAAGCTCACGGTTTCGGGTACTTTTGACCTGAACCTTTACCAGGAGGTCCTTAATTTGATCAAGATACTTTCGTCTAGCTCTTCCCACTCCGACCTTTCCCTCCACACTCTCCTTGTATATCTGCTTAGTCAACCTGCTTTCATCCATCCTCTCCATATGACCGAACCATCTTAACATACCCTTTTCTATTCCTCTAACTACATCTTCTTTCACATCACAACATTCCCTTATCACGCTGTTCCTTTATCCGGTCACTCAATGTCACACCCATTATACTCCTTAACGCTCTCATTTCCACTGCATTTATACTGCTTTCGTGCTTCTTTTGCCATACCCAACTTTCACTCCCATACATTAATGTCGGGAACAACACGCCCCTATGCACAATCAGTCGAGCCTTTTTGGATAGTTTCTGACTGCTCATAAAGGCATGCAAAGCTCCATTCACCATGTTCTCCGCGTTCACTCTCCTTTCAAAATCACACTTGCCATCTGATGTAAACTTTGATCCTAGATATACAAACTCTTTCACTTGCTCAACTTTTTCTCCTCCAATCAAAATTAAGGACTTATATAGGTTGGGATTCTTATTAAGGGGATGGGAGAGCAACCTGTCACTATTTTAATCTCAATTCTATCATTAAGCCTCACAGCTTAACATGGCCTATCTGCCATACAAGACGGTTGGCTCTGTCTACCCTGCAAGGGATATAGATTTAATATTATAGTAGAATGCTCAGTTTTTGATTTTCTAAAAACTTTCGGTTTGACCCTCGTACCAGCTTCAACCGATTTTTGGCACATTATTTATTTTATTTATTGTCTGCCTACCCCTCCGGGAAAGAGGCGTGATTTTATGTATGTACTAGCTGTGCCTGCGACTTCGTCCGCGTGGAATAGTTATTTTTGGCATCATTGAAACCCTCAAGGATGCTCCTTCCCCGATTTTTTTCACATTTTTCATTACTTCTTCGCTCCTAATAGTTGCAGCTGGACGTTATATAGCCTAAAGCCTTCCTCGATAAATGGTCTATTCAACACAAAAAGATTTTCAATTCGAACCAGTAGTTCTTGAGATAAGCGCATTCAAACAAACAAACAAACTCTTCAGTTTTATAATATAAGTATAGATTAATCTAAGTGCCTATTTAAACTAAAAAAAATATTCTAATAGAATTATAACCAGAAATATGTACCTACTAGCTATGCCTGCGACTTCGTCCGCGTGGAATAGTTATTTTGGGCATCATTGAAGCCCTCAAGGATGCTCCTTCCCCGATATTTTTCACATCTTCCATTATTTCTTCGCTCCTAATAGTTGCAGATAGACGTTATATAGCCTAAAGCATTCCTCGATAAATGGTCTATTCAACACAAAAATAATCTTTTAAATCGAACCAGTAGTTCTTGAGATTAGCACATTCAAACAAACAAACAAACTCTTCAGTTTTATAATATTAGTATAGATTAATATAAGATCGTGGCAAGTGGAAAGAGGTAATCTCTGCCTACCCCTCCGGGAAAGAGGCATGATTTTATGTATGTATGTACAAATCTAAGTGCCTATTTAAACTAAAGAAAATATTCTAATATAATTATAATCAGAAATATGTACCTACAACTTACAAAATAAAAAGAAATGAGAATAAAGTTGAAACGCCTGTGCAATACTGTCTTGCCGTCGTCGGGTCTTCCCATACTCCCTTAAGGGAGTCAGAGTACATTGGTCAGGGTTTTTGGCCCTCTTCAATGGCATCATCGCTGCCTATGACTGTAGGCAGGTCGATGGGGTGGCCGTGACGGCCTGGGTCTTCACGTCTTCATACACTGGGAGTTCCCATCGGCGGCGGCGTTGTCACTGGTCGACGACGTCAGCCGCGAGGCAGCGAGGGGAGGGTTTCACCCGATGGCCCGGAGGGCGGGCGTGGAGCGGCGCGGTGCCGCGCAGGTGGCTGTGTGATGACGCGTCCGCCCTCTCGAATATCTAGGTTCTCCCACTTCAGGTCCCTGAGGATCGTCGAGTTCCTTACGTAGCACGGGGCTCTGTCGACTGCTCTGAGACTTTGGTTCTCTTGGGCTCTGAGTCTTCTCCTGTTGGTCTCAGAGCAGAATGCGTACCACGCCGGGGCCGCGTACGTGAGGCGGGATCTGACGTACGTTTGGTAGATCCCGAGCTTCGTCCTCAGGGGGAGGCTGGAGGAGAGAACTGCGTGAAGTCTCCCCCTGGCTGCCTTGGTCATGAAGCTTACGCTCGCCTCCTGCCCCTTTTATACCCTGCCGCCGCTAGCCGCGTCGAGCGCGGCAACCGTTACGCAAAAATAATCCTTATAGCATGATTCAGTATTTACGCGCGATGGCTTGTTAGGGTATTTTATTTCATGTATAAGTTTGGTGTTTCTATACCGATTTCGATGATTCTTTTTTTATTGAATAGGTACTTATATTAATTTTAAGAATAACGAATGAGTGTGAGTGTTATTGGTATTATAAACATCAGAGTAAAGAAATATAATCAGAAATCTCCGAACTGCTAAGCTATTAGGAATTAAACGTGTTATTGTGAGTCAACTATAAAAGATAGACTTATGCTGTCGTGGGATATTTTATTAATAATTTTATGTAGAATATTTCCGTTATACATGGTTTCGCTGTATCTTTAACCATTAAGGCTTCACACGCGACGGAAGCTTAAAAAATCAAGTAACTTCTCCCGTTTTCCCAACATTTCCTTTCACTGCTCTGCTCCTAGTGATTGTAGCGCAATGAAAAGTATACTATAACCTGCTCAGGAGTATGAAGAATACCTGTACTAAGTTTCATTAAAATCCGTCCAGTAGTTTTTGTTTCTATAAAGAACATACAGACAGACAGACAGACAGACAGACAGACAAAAAATTTACTGATTGCATTTTTGGCATCAGTATCGATCACTAATCACCCCCTGATAGTTATTTTAAAAATATATTCCATGTACAGAATTGACCTCTCTACAGATTTATTATAAGTATAGACAACTTACAAAAGAAAAATAAATGAAAATAAAGTTGAAACGCCTGTGCAATACTATCTTGCCGTCGTCGGGTCTTCCCACACTCCCTTAGGGGAGTCGGAGTAGATTGGTCAGGGCTTTTGGCCCTCTTCAATGGCATCGTCGCTGCCTACGACTGTAGGCAGGTCGATGGGGCGGCCGTGGCGGCCTAGGTCTTCACGTCTTCATACACTGGGAGTTCCCATCGGCGGCGGCGTCGTCACTGGTCGACGACGTCGCTGCAAAGCAGCGAGGGGAGGGTTTCACCCGACGGTCCGGAGGGCTGGCGTGGAGCGGCGCGATGCCGTGCAGGTGGCTGTGTGATGACGCGTCCGCCCTCTCGAACATCTAGGTTCTCCCACTTCAGGTTCCTGAGGATAGTCGAGTTCCTCACGTAGCGCAGGGTTGTTTCCGACGACTGCTCTGAGACTTTGGTTCTCTTGGGCTCTGAGTCTTCTTCTGTTGGTCTCAGAGCAGTATGCGTACCACGCCGGGGCCGCGTACGTGAGGCGGGATCTGACGTACGTTTGGTAGATCCCGAGCTTCGTTCTCAGGGGGAGGCTGGAGGAGAGAACTGCGTGAAGTCTTCCCCTGGCTGCCTTGGTCATGAAGCTTGCACTCGCCTCCTGCCCCTTTTATACCCTGCCGCCGCGAAACGCGTCGAGCGCGGTAACCGTTACGCAAAAATAATTCAGTATTTACGCGCGATGGCTTGTTAGCGTATTTCATTTCATTTATAAGTTTTGTGTTTCTATACCGATTTCGATGTTTCTTTTTTTATTGAATAGGTATTTATATGAATTTTTAAGAATTACGAATGAGTGTTAGTCTTATTGGTATTATAAACGTCAGAGTATAGAAATATAATCAGAAATCTCCGAACTGCTAAGCTATTAGGAATTACTCGTGTTATTGTGAGTCAACCATGACAGATAGACTTATGCTGTCTTGGGATATTTTTTTAATAATTTTATTTAGAATATTTCCGTAATACATGGTTTCGCTGTAGCTTTAACCATTAAGGCTGCACACGCGACAGAAGCTTAAAAAATCAAGTAACTTCTCCCGTTTTCCCAACGTTTACTTTCACTGCTCTGCTCCTACTGATTGTAGCGTAATGAAAAGTATACAATAACCTGCTCAGGAGTATGAAGAATAACTGTACCAAGTTTCGTTAAAATCCGTCAAGTAGTTTTTGTTTCTATAAAGAACATACAGACAGACAGACAGACAGACAAAAATTTTACTGATTGCATTTTTGGCATCAGTATCGATCACTAATCACCCCCTGATAGTTATCTATACTTATAATAAATCTGTAGAGAGGTCAATTCTGTACATTGAATATATTTTCAAAATAACTATCAGGGGGTGATTAGTGATCGATACTGATGCCAAAAATGCAATCAGTAAAATTTTTGTCTGTCTGTCTGTCTGTCTGTATGTTCTTTATAGAAACAAAAACTACTTGACGGATTTTAACGAAACTTGGTACAGTTATTCTTCATACTCCTGAGCAGGTTATTGTATACTTTTCATTACGCTACAATCAGTAGGAGCAGAGCAGTGAAAGTAAACGTTGGGAAAACGGGAGAAGTTACTTGATTTTTTAAGCTTCTGTCGCGTGTGCAGCCTTAATGGTTAAAGCTACAGCGAAACCATGTATTACGGAAATATTCTAAATAAAATTATTAAAAAAATATCCCAAGACAGCATAAGTCTATCTGTCATGGTTGACTCACAATAACACGAGTAATTCCTAATAGCTTAGCAGTTCGGAGATTTCTGATTATATTTCTATACTCTGACGTTTATAATACCAATAAGACTAACACTCATTCGTAATTCTTAAAAATTCATATAAATACCTATTCAATAAAAAAAGAAACATCGAAATCGGTATAGAAACACAAAACTTATAAATGAAATGAAATACGCTAACAAGCCATCGCGCGTAAATACTGAATTATTTTTGCGTAACGGTTACCGCGCTCGACGCGTTTCGCGGCGGCAGGGTATAAAAGGGGCAGGAGGCGAGTGCAAGCTTCATGACCAAGGCAGCCAGGGGAAGACTTCACGCAGTTCTCTCCTCCAGCCTCCCCCTGAGAACGAAGCTCGGGATCTACCAAACGTACGTCAGATCCCGCCTCACGTACGCGGCCCCGGCGTGGTACGCATACTGCTCTGAGACCAACAGAAGAAGACTCAGAGCCCAAGAGAACCAAAGTCTCAGAGCAGTCGTCGGAAACAACCCTGCGCTACGTGAGGAACTCGACTATCCTCAGGAACCTGAAGTGGGAGAACCTAGATGTTCGAGAGGGCGGACGCGTCATCACACAGCCACCTGCACGGCATCGCGCCGCTCCACGCCAGCCCTCCGGACCGTCGGGTGAAACCCTCCCCTCGCTGCTTTGCAGCGACGTCGTCGACCAGTGACGACGCCGCCGCCGATGGGAACTCCCAGTGTATGAAGACGTGAAGACCTAGGCCGCCACGGCCGCCCCATCGACCTGCCTACAGTCGTAGGCAGCGACGATGCCATTGAAGAGGGCCAAAAGCCCTGACCAATCTACTCCGACTCCCCTAAGGGAGTGTGGGAAGACCCGACGACGGCAAGATAGTATTGCACAGGCGTTTCAACTTTATTTTCATTTATTTTTCTTTTGTAAGTTGTCTATACTTATAATAAATCTGTAGAGAGGTCAATTCTGTACATGGAATATATTTTTAAAATAACTATCAGGGGGTGATTAGTGATCGATACTGATGCCAAAAATGCAATCAGTAAATTTTTTGTCTGTCTGTCTGTCTGTCTGTCTGTCTGTATGTTCTTTATAGAAACAAAAACTACTGGACGGATTTTAATGAAACTTAGTACAGGTATTCTTCATACTCCTGAGCAGGTTATAGTATACTTTTCATTGCGCTACAATCACTAGGAGCAGAGCAGTGAAAGGAAATGTTGGGAAAACGGGAGAAGTTACTTGATTTTTTAAGCTTCCGTCGCGTGTGAAGCCTTAATGGTTAAAGATACAGCGAAACCATGTATAACGGAAATATTCTACATAAAATTATTAATAAAATATCCCACGACAGCATAAGTCTATCTTTTATAGTTGACTCACAATAACACGTTTAATTCCTAATAGCTTAGCAGTTCGGAGATTTCTGATTATATTTCTTTACTCTGATGTTTATAATACCAATAACACTCACACTCATTCGTTATTCTTAAAATTAATATAAGTACCTATTCAATAAAAAAAGAATCATCGAAATCGGTATAGAAACACCAAACTTATACATGAAATAAAATACCCTAACAAGCCATCGCGCGTAAATACTGAATCATGCTATAAGGATTATTTTTGCGTAACGGTTGCCGCGCTCGACGCGGCTAGCGGCGGCAGGGTATAAAAGGGGCAGGAGGCGAGCGTAAGCTTCATGACCAAGGCAGCCAGGGGGAGACTTCACGCAGTTCTCTCCTCCAGCCTCCCCCTGAGGACGAAGCTCGGGATCTACCAAACGTACGTCAGATCCCGCCTCACGTACGCGGCCCCGGCGTGGTACGCATTCTGCTCTGAGACCAACAGGAGAAGACTCAGAGCCCAAGAGAACCAAAGTCTCAGAGCAGTCGACAGAGCCCCGTGCTACGTAAGGAACTCGACGATCCTCAGGGACCTGAAGTGGGAGAACCTAGATATTCGAGAGGGCGGACGCGTCATCACACAGCCACCTGCGCGGCACCGCGCCGCTCCACGCCCGCCCTCCGGGCCATCGGGTGAAACCCTCCCCTCGCTGCCTCGCGGCTGACGTCGTCGACCAGTGACAACGCCGCCGCCGATGGGAACTCCCAGTGTATGAAGACGTGAAGACCCAGGCCGTCACGGCCACCCCATCGACCTGCCTACAGTCATAGGCAGCGATGATGCCATTGAAGAGGGCCAAAAACCCTGACCAATGTACTCTGACTCCCTTAAGGGAGTATGGGAAGACCCGACGACGGCAAGACAGTATTGCACAGGCGTTTCAACTTTATTCTCATTTCTTTTTATTTTGTAAGTTGTAGGTACATATTTCTGATTATAATTATATTAGAATATTTTCTTTAGTTTAAATAGGCACTTAGATTTGTACATACATACATAAAATCATGCCTCTTTCCCGGAGGGGTAGGCAGAGATTACCTCTTTCCACTTGCCACGATCTTATATTAATCTATACTAATATTATAAAACTGAAGAGTTTGTTTGTTTGTTTGAATGTGCTAATCTCAAGAACTACTGGTTCGATTTAAAAGATTATTTTTGTGTTGAATAGACCATTTATCGAGGAATGCTTTAGGCTATATAACGTCTATCTGCAACTATTAGGAGCGAAGAAATAATGGAAGATGTGAAAAATATCGGGGAAGGAGCATCCTTGAGGGCTTCAATGATGCCCAAAATAACTATTCCACGCGGACGAAGTCGCAGGCATAGCTAGTTTTGAAAATATATTCAATGTACAGAATTGACCTCTCTACAGATTTATTATAAGTATAGATAGATTTATTATAAGTATAGATATAGAAGATAGAAGATATAGATATAGATAGATATAGATATAGATGTATGTAATATGATGAATGAAGATGAAGACTTTAGAAGCTGAATAATTCACAGAATATTTTTGATATCTAATCAAAAAGCTGTTTCCCTAACCGCCATAGCATCCTATGTAAAGGATTTATGTATGAGTACACCTACTGAAGAAAAAACAATTATTGCTCGTTCACGTTATTTAGTCATTTCACTTTCTTTGGTTTTTATTTATCACGACTAGGTAAGTAAGTAATAGGTACCTATTATAAATTCTAAAGTTTGTAACCTGTTCACAGTTAAAACATCCTTCTTCATCATTCTACATACCTTTAAGGTGAAATACGACGGAAAGGACTTATTATGTTGTGCTATTCAAATCCTTGGACCGGAAAATTTCACATTTATGTACTAGTTACCAAATTAACATAAGCAGTTTATTCATGGAGATTCCATTACGTCCATAACTTTATAAGAAAGTTTCATACTATTTTAATTTCAATTTCAAATAATATTATAAATGCGAAAGAAAGTTTAAGTTAGTGTTTGCTTGTTGTCTCTTCACGCGTTATCTACAGAGCCAATTTTTTTTTAAAATGGGCAAGCGAAGCTAATTTTTCTGTTCGTGTAGTACATGTAATAGATTACACATATTTCGCCTTTGCTGCCTAATTTTAGAAAATTTGTAAATAATGTGCCAAAAATCGGTTGAAGCTGGTACGAGGGTCAAACTGAATTTTTTTAGAAAATCAAAAACTGAGCATTCTACTATAATATTAGTTTTATATCTTTTCAAAATAGTGTCCCTTTAAGTCAATACATCGCTGCATCCGATGGAACCATTGGGAGAAGCACCTTGCTCACTCTTCCTTAGGTGTCTCTTCGACGGCCCTTTCGAATGCAGCGACTGCTTCCTCAGCGTTCACAAAACGTTTACTGCGAAGTTTTTTTTTTTTTGGGGAATAAATAGAAATCACCAGGTGCAAGGTCGGGGCTGTATGGCGGGTGACCCAGTAATTCCACATTTGATGTCTCTAAAAAGTCTATGGTTCGCCTGGCGGTGTGCGCCGAGGCGTTGTCGTGATGAAGGAGGATTGATACTGCGAGGTCGTTTCTCCCGAACTTTTTCAAAGACAAGTGGCAAACAAATATTGGTGTACCACTCTGCATTAACTGTTTTTTGATCCTCTAAAACAATTGTTGCGTAATCGCCTGTCCTTCCGAAGAACGAAGCCACCATCTTTTTTCCCACACTTCGACCTCTCTTCACTTTTGTGGGAAACTCCTCGAACGGAAACATCCACTGGGCCGACTGCCTTTTAGTTTCTGAATCATAACAATAAATCCAGCTTTCGTCACCCGTAAGTAGGTATGTTGAATACGGCATTTGAGTCACCTCCATTAAATTTTCAATCATATCACGGCACCAATTAACACGACGGCGTTTTTGGGCCTCAGTCAAATTATGGGGTATCCTCCGGGCAAAAAGCTTCCTGACCTCTAAATGTTCATGGAGGATTTTATGGATTTGGCTCATACCAATGCCTAGACTTGTCCGAATCTGCTGATAAGTAACACTTTTGTCAGCCTCTATCATACGCCGCACAACACTGATGTTTTCTTCAATCGTCGCCGTAGAAGGCCGTCCCTCACGCAGATCATCGGTGAGATTAGACCGACCACGCTTAAATTCATTGAACCAGTTGTAAAGAGTGGCACGAGATGGGGCTTCATTATGAAAGGCCAATCGAAGTCTACTGATCTTTCTTGTTGAGTTAACTTACACTTACAATAACAACAATTGAATGAAATTTTTACTCATTATTATTGCTAAAGAGTTCCATTTTTGAAATTGGAATCGCTTTCGTAGAATCCAAGATCAAAAATAGGTAGAACCACCACCTTAACTTTATAGGTTTTTTAAAATAAAAATTAACAAAAAATAAATATTTAATTTATTGTTTGTTATTTTATACCTACATATTCTTATTAAAAAGTTTTAAATGATTACTACTAGGCTGCCTATTATTCTTTGTGATAAACCTTTTGGTATGTAACAAAGCCTCTAGAGTGTTTTCATATTATTAATAGAGGAAAACAATCTCTCAAGATCGGCACAACTATAAGGAAGTGCCAGTAATTTTCTAATGAATTGACTTTGCAGAGGGAACATTGGATACTGGTCTCCTTTTTTGATTAATGAAACATGCTTCCAGAACTCTTCAGGTGAAATCAATACCGGTGAAATAAGAATGGCATAGTCTTTTGACAAAAAATTATCTAAATCTTAATAGAATACCGCCTATTCCTTCAGTAAGATTTTTTTATATTTTTTTTCAATAATTGCTTTGACAACTTTTTTTACTTTTAATTCCTTTATTCATAAATAAAATTATTTAAATTTACGTTTCATAAAATTATAAAAATAAGAAAATAAAACAAAAAAGAAAATTTTGGCAGAGACTACCTCTTTAGCCCTCCTGGAAAGAGGCGTCATTTTATGTATGTACAGTAAGAAAATTTCGAAAAATAGGTAGATTTGATGTTTATGTTGGTAGACAGGTAGACTGAGGGCAAAGTCGGTAGATCTACCTTAAAAATGCTACCAACTTCTACATGTGGCAACACTGCCACAGACCGCACTGACAAAAGATATGACAGTAGGGATGGACATTGCTGATAAAAAATCAATTTTTATTTAATCAGTTTATTTCTTAAGTATGAAAAATCGATTAATAAATAATCGATTTTTCTTAAGAAAATAATCGGTTTTTTATATTGATAATTTTTTTTCTACTAATTTTTCAATTAATGTCATAATAAACGCCGTATAAATTATATCAATCAATTTATTAATGTATAATGAATAACAGGAACTAGTAAGTTCTTATATAATCAACACAAATTAAAGTTTTAAAACAATCAATTTCGAAAAATGAAGTTTCAACAACGAATTTCATCGACTATCCATCTAGTGAATGGTTGATTAAATGAATCATCTAAACTGTTTTAAAAGCACAGAAAGCATGCAAAGTTGGTGTTAATGTAATATTATGGAGCTATGAGAGTATTCTTTGGCAGTTCGCGTTCCAGGCTCCAAGCCAGAAGACGATCAAACGTAATGTCAGAGTGCATGTATTGCATTGCAAATCAGGTATTAAAATCGATTTCTACTTAAAAAAAATTGATTTTTAATCGATTATTCCCATAATCGATTATTTTTTCACATTCCTATATGACAGTACTGACATATTTCTGTTTACAAAATGTCAAACATTAAAGATTTCACTGATTACATTCATATCTCTATTTAGTTTGTGATTACATTATTTTTTTGATAAACTCACAGTAGCTCAGTGAAAGAAATTTATTTCGTTTGAATTAATTTATAAAGCATTGGTTTTCGAAGACTGTTTTAAATATTATAATTCCCCTATGAACATAGAAAACTTTAGAAGACGATAAGTTCTAGGAGTTCCGATTAAGTTAAAAATTCCATAATGGTAAGTTTTTATTTTTGATCATATTAATGCTTTTTCCAGTACCGTTTGTTGCTGTATCTTAGCATGTAAAGGCAGCATAATATATTTACGTTTTTTTCGTGTTTACAAAAATTCGGAAAAAAAATTATTTTCTGTCGCAGCTTGTTTTAGTGATGAGAGTACAGGTTTGAACTTTTTGAAATTATACATTTACTTTTTATAATTTGCTTAATTTCAGGAAGGATCATACAAAGACAAATATTCATTTATAGGCGAATGGTACGACAATCAAGCGAGTTTAATTCGCCGTTTTAACGTTTTTTACTACCCCACTGATGATACACTAGAGATGTATGATTTGAAATTAAGAAAAATGTTTGTTCGTCGAGTTAAAGTGGATGGAATAAAATTGGATAGTTTCTACATTGGTGCCACATTGTATATATTAGGGCGGTTAATTAAAATTGTAGGCTTTGCTTGTGAAGATACAAGACAGAAATTACATAAAGATGTGCAGGTGTAAGTACTGTGAAAAGGTTAGTTGTTATATTTTGATAATGAGTTGACAATATACAATAATTATTAAATGTTATTATTTCAGAACATTTAGTATCATCAAGCCTGGACCTTTAAATATCATTGGTAAAATTTTAACATTTTTCCATGAACATGGGCTTCGAGTTACTAAGATGAAGATGGCACAAATGACTCATGATGATGTTAATTTCATTTTTAGATCAATGCTGTCGGATCCTACATTTCCGTGTGTATTCTTATTTACTTAATAAAATACTGTCTAAGCTACAGATTTTGTTTTTTGTAAATGTGTTTTCTGTTTAACTTAGATTAATTATTTATGTTATACAGCTTCCTATCAGAATTTCTAGGGGGCAAACATGTCTATGGTTTAGAATTGGTAGGAAAAGATGCAGTGGCTCAATGTGCTCGCATTGTTGGGGATAATGACCCACTAAAAGCAGAACCTGGAACTATCAGAGCTTTATATGGAGTTGATCCTGTTAGAAACTGTGTATATTGTTCACCGTCAGCAGAATCAGGTGCTGAGGTAAATGTATTGGTATAAAAATAGCAATTTCATTGAAAACCTTGTCTAAAGAAAAATATAGGAATAGAGTCAGATTCACATGTTTAACAAACTAAATTGATATTTTACTTTGTATGGTTGACCAGCTAATTATTTTTTACCAAAGTCAAACCAAACCAAGCAATTAATTCAAATAGACAACTTAGACTTACAACACAACAAACAACTTTAATTAAACCAATAGAAGCTTGAAGTAAATTTTTAATTGTCTATAACTTCTTTTTCCCATAACTGATTTTGACGAAACAAAGTTTTGACAGGCTGTTAAATCCATTAAGTAGTTCCAAAGTAGACAAAAGACGAAGACAAAAATTAAAATGTTTTTGGTTTCTGTTTCTATTCTTATATTGTCCCCTATCAGATTTATTTTGTATGTATTGATTATGTATTAATATTTGTCATTTGGAGATTTTCTTATGGTTTATGGAAGTTAACTGTGAAAAACAATAGCCTTGAGATTTTTTTATATATCTGATATGTTTTGTAAAATTAAATTTGTTGTTCCAGGATTTAGAATATTTTTTTCCTCCACCGCCATTACGCTCTGTGAGGCTCCGACTGACAGCAACACTATCTAATTGCACACTATGTATTGTTAAGCCTCATGCAATCCGTGAAGGAAAATTGGGAGCTGCAATAGAGGGGATTGATGAAGGAGGATTTGATATCACTGCCTTAAATATGTTTATTGTGGAAAATGTTAATGCAGCTGAATTCTATGAAGTTTATAAAGGAATCGTTCCAGAGTATAAGGTTTGTGGAATCAATTATTTTTCATTTTTCGACAGATATAAAAAAAACCTGGCTAAATGGCAACACTAATACGTGCCGATTTTCTTAGTAGTATTGTCACTTGTAAAGAATAAGCGAATCCCAGACTCCGAAGTTAAGCGGCTGTTGCGGGTGTTAGTCCTGGGACCTCGCGAAGATGAGAGAGAGAGTACAGTAAAAAAAATGTAATGCCTTTTTAGGGGATGGTTGAAGAGTTATCGAGCGGCCCTTGTGTAGCAATGGAGATTGTTTGCAGAGACAAATCACTAAACACAGCAGTAGAATTCAGGAAAATTGTGGGGCCTTCCGATCCCGTAAGTTTATTAATTGTTTTTATGGCTTCATTGCAGAATGCCCCTTTCGCAAACTGTCTTAGCCAACCACTCCATAGAGAGTAGTGCAGGTATAAAATTACTTAAAGCACTGCTTCAAAACTTTAAAATTGAGTTGAATACGGTATATAATAAATTAAAAATAATTATTTTACCGCATTATGGTAAGCAAATCAGATTTTTTCCATACAGCAATTATTATTACTAAAACTTAAAAAGAAACGTTGGTTGTTGTTGTTGTTGTTAATATGGTTCTATTGGTCTGTTTGGTTTTTGGTCGTTTTTTATAAAATTGGCTCGGGAATAGGGTACTGTTAAACTATAAATCTATTACATAAGGCGAGAAGCGATTTTTACGCGGGCCGAGCCCCGGGAACAGCTAGTACACAATAAACAGAATAATTTTAGATTATTATGATTGAACTATATTTTGAGATATCTTACTGCTTTTCCCATATACCTTTGACAATGATAAGTATCGCTTATCATTGGACATCACATGGACGTGACGATGTATAATGTGTCTAAGTAGGTACAGAATACCTCTCATGCTAATAATCCTTAAAATAACCTTGATGTTTTTGCAAATCACAATATTTGAGTACCTAAAGTATAAGTAAATACCTACATTTGAATCTTTTTTCCCCAGGAAATAGCAAGACTGTTGCGGCCAAACACTTTACGAGCGAAGTTGGGGAAGACGAAAGTTCAGAATGCAGTCCACTGCAGTGATTTACCAGAGGACGGCTTATTAGAGGTCGAATATTTCTTTAAAATATTAGATTTATAATACGTGTTGAAACCAAACACACTTGAGACTGATGTTTTATTAATAAAATTACTTGCGCACTATATTAAAATTTACAGTTTGAAGTAATGTGTGATTAAATAAAATATTGCGTTTACATCAAGCATTTTCATTTACATAATTTCTGAACTTGGCAACCGTATGGTTACCAAACCCATATTAAAATTATTGGATCATGATAAGTAACACATCCATTTTCCTTAATGTGCAGGTTTCCACAGATGATTTTGATAATGATTAACCTTTTTGCCGCCGACGTCTCTGATAATAAATAATTCATAGTAAAATTAGGTGATAAAAACTACTTCAGTGGGCTGGCATTAATAACATTCTGAAATTTTGTTGCCCTGAGTAATAATAAATTTATTGAACTGTCTTTGACCATGTCCGTTTTCTACTTAGGTATCTAAATGTTACTATCTACCATAAGCCTTTCACTGTGCAGGCAGCGTCGAGCGAGTGGTATCGCGAAATGAATGTTGTGGTGTTGTAAATCCACTCGCGTATATACATACGAATGTGGTGGTGTTGGACTTGGCTTTGACTACCCAAACCAGTGTCGCGCAAAACTTTCATACTCGCGGTCGCGCATGCGTACAAACACTTCCCTGCATCATATCAGACGCTCCTTTTATGTTTTGTGTGATCCTGTTGTATCTTTTTATTATATAAAGGATTATGAATACAAATATGTAAAACAGTTTGTTTAATGATGCTGATATGGTTTTGTTGGACAAAAAATATTGGCATTTTTTCACGCAAGAAAAGTGCATGATAAGGGATTTTTAATTTTAACTACGTTTGCGGTAAGAAATTTTAATTAACATTTTTCTATCGTTTTAACTTGCTTGTTGGATACCTGCCTACCTACTTAAACATATTTAAATCCAGAAATTATCAGTTGTCCGAGCATGTTTTATTGGTCAGTTGATAATATGTGTAAAATACCTTAGGTAGGTAACCTTATGTTAAACTAACACCTGAACAACATTTATGTTGCCTAGGCTTTTTACAATAAAAAGTTTCAGGCGAATTCGCTCAATAGGCGTGAATATGAGTTACATGAGTACTTATGTTTTAATTTATGTAGCTCCTCAGATTAATTTATTTCTTAAATATACAAAAACACATCGTGAAGTGATGACGAATGATAGACTCTTTAGAAGTCTGTTGATAGAACTGTATAATAGTAGGTCCTACCTATAGAATCCTACTATTACCAATATAAACGTAGTTAGGTACTAAGCAGTTTTTTACTTAAAATGCTTTTAGATTATACTTTAAAAATTGAGTCAATGCGGCTGGGATTAGCCTGTAAGGCACGTCGATGTGTCCGTTGCTTATATTTTGATAAAACGGCCATTGTGAACATCTATTGTTTGAACTCGTTGAACGTATGTTATGAAAGGTCGGAGTGGGAAGACCTAGACGAACGTATCTTGATCAAATTAAGGACGTCCTGGTAAAGGGTCAGGTCAAAAGTACCCGAAACCGCCGAGCTTGCATGAAGAGAGTTATGAATGTGGATGAAGCGAAGGAAATATGCAGAGATCGTGGCAAGTGGAAAGAGGTGGTCTCTGCTTACCCCTCCGGGAAAGAGGCGTGATTTTATGTATGTATGTATGAACGTATCAATCTATTTCAGAACCGATTCTACACAGATCCTATTTTATGTTCGGTTATGGAATGCAGCTTTTGGTCGCAAGATGTGGATATCTTAAAAGTTGAAGGTCTACGTTCCATGGTCGCGACTTAGCGTAGAATTATAATTAAAGATGGAACCAAATCAAGATCTTGAAGCATAAATACCCTTCACTTTTACAAATTCTAGGTTCTTATATCCCAATCCAAATTTATTCGTGGATGTCGTTAGAAGCGACTTAAGAGAAATACTTAGATAAGTTAAAAGTACCTACCTCAGTGAAGAGTAAATAAATCTTGGGGTTGGTTCTCGTCTTGCCTTTGAGTTGCGGAGTTACCTAAGAGTAGGTGCACTCTTTGTAAAAACCAGCTCACTTAGGTTAAGTACCTAATGGATTCCATTCTCTAAAGCATCACTGCTAAGGATAAAACCGATGCAAACTTAGATGATGATGCCTTTTTGGTAGATATATTCGAGATCCTCTTTGAATGAAAGAATCGTTAACACATTTACAAGTAACAGGTAGTGTCTTCCCAAGTCTCGAGTTAAATGCTTAGCCCTTCTGTCATTGGGTTTACTTATTTATCTGGGGTCGAGGTGTTGATGGAAGTTTTAGAGCTTTGAAGACGCAAAAATTTATAAATTTGTTGCAGAAATCAGAAATATATCTTCCATGAATCAAGCACGTCATCAGAAGATTGTTTATGAGGGAGGCAGACTGACTAAGTATTTTCCCACATAGGACGTCACCCACGAGGCTGCCCTCGAGCTCGAAATTGGCCTGTTTTAAAATATATACATCAGGACATAAGTGAACCAAACATGCAGTTTTTACATTCTTTCTGCAGGCGAATTACTGATGACTTGAGGCAAAAAAAATTAATACCGCTGAAGATATTGTTTTTTGTACATGCCTCCAGTAAGTATAGGTACCTATTATAAAACTTAATATAAGGACTTTAGAAATTTTTTTTTCTTTAAATTTAGAAAAAAAAAATCGAAATTAATTTGGCACACTGAATAACGACTTCCCTAAAGCACGTTGCCGCCAGTTCATTGGTCTGCAGTGCAGTTTCTGTAGTTGCAACCAGCGCAGATAAATTTCTGCTTATTTTTACATGGGTACTTGGAAAAATTGACGGGCACAACACTGGATGAGTTGTGTTGTCCCCGTCATTTATGAATTCATTTCACGGAAATACCTACAATACAAACTTATCTCATTCCGAAAAACGTTGTAACCTCTTGTTATTTTCAGCATTGTTTGTTCTGTATCCGTACTTGACTATACATATGCGCGAGTTGGGGATCAACGTGGAGGAAGCGGCTATCATGTCGGCTGTCACTCCTGTTGTCTCCATCGTCATGCCGCCGCTCGCCGGCATGTTGGCGGACAAAGTTGGCAATTTTAGAGTGAGTACCAACACTTGGCTATTAATATAGTATAATCAATCAACGAGAAACTAGGTACCAGTCAAAGTAAAAAAAACGTTTTCATAATAGTTGGTTTAGCAAAGGTTTCGGTGCAACTTAATCAAGAGCTCAGGCATTAGCCAAGTATATTACAGCCAATCTGACAACAACGATAAATTCTGGTTACAATAACCTTTACCTTGCATTGTACTCGAGCCATTGTAAGTGCGTCTATAGGGCATGTACTAACTGCGCGTGCGTCAACCGGCCGCCGGAAACAACGACGCTCCTTTACAGACATGCCATGCCATATCAACCACTATTTAATTGCGGCAAAATAGCACCTCTATTTTTGGAATAATGTCGTAATTAACGTATACATAATTTAGGTATTTTATAAGTTAGATTGAGAGAAGTATCATTAAGATAACTTTTAAGTGTAGCCTCACCAAAATACCTGGGCTCGAAGCATCATTGGGGTTATATCAATGACTGTTCGATGAGTTGCATATGTTAGTTTGAATGTTAACCGTAGACGTTCTTACGGCACAGTACTACCTATAACTAAAAGAACGGCGCAGTAGTATGCGCAGGTCACATTTAGGTAACTAAATGTTTGTTTAACCATGCTCTTTCCACTTACGAAGACGACAAAATTACTATGAAGATGGTTTTTATTTTTCTTGTGTTGTGGTCAACAAATTTGCAAATACCTACTAAGTTCTTACCTACCTGAAGTCGAAAAATTTTTAAAGTTTTTCAAATAACATTATTATTCAATACCATGTTTCGAAAAATACCAATTGAGTTTTTTTTGTCATGTTTCTATCAGGTCTTCCTATTTATTTTTTTCCAACCGTAGTATATTTAGTATTTTACAAAAATCATTGCGGGACGTTGTCACTATTCAGTACATCACGGTTCACACTTTATAGAGAAAGTAGGCCGTTAAGACAATGCACTGTTGAATTTATAATTAGGTAGTTAGTATTTTTGCAAGTAAGTAGTTTGTATTTGTAAAATATTTTTTGACCAGCAGCTATGATGCACTAAATAATCTCCTAACTGGCCAAAATCATTTCGAACATAATCATGAAAACATCTCTATTTTTGCTTTTTAAAAGACTCTACTTACTTACATCAAAGACAGATTGTCGAGTTTGCTTCATAGAATTCATCTTTTAATAAGTATGCTTATTGTGTTCTAGAGTAATAATCTAGAACACGCGACACTTATTGACTATTATGACAATACCTACCTTTTATTTCCTCTACCTTGATCGCATTCATCAATTTACGATCGTCGCATGGTGGTCGCATTTGCACATCAATATTCTATTCTTGGATGACATTTTAATTGTGATTATTCAATTTAGTAAGGACCGGTAATGACAATCAGTTCAGTTTTGTCTATATTTGATTGTAAACGTCTCTTTTTAGCTTATCATTAGATACCTATACACCTATGCAGTTCACTATTTATGTTTCTTTTATTAACGTAGGAATGTATACTTTATAGGTTTTAACTATAACTTTTGAAGCTACTAAGTGATCAAAATAAATGCGAGTACACATCGATTTAAAGATACTTTAATAGTATCAAACGAGGAAATTAAACCGAAGTCTTTGTTAACATGTAGTTACTCCTGGCGCTATCGTCGACGCTGGGCGGTCTCTCTGCGTTGTTGCTGTTGCTGGTGCCAGTCGGGCGAGTCAAGATCACGTTCCCGCCGGCCGTGGAGGCGCTCGCGGCTTGCGGCCCGGCCGGCCTGCTGCTCGAGCCGCGGCACGACCACGGCTGCAAGCCTAAACACCTCTATTCTTATGACGTTGACGTGCAGTAAGTGAGAATTTGAACGTTTTGTTTTCATAAATGATACAAAAAATCCTTCCAATGGCAATTATAAGAAAATTGCACCAAAACCACAGACTATAGTTGAAGTTTAATTGCGGTTGCCTATATATTTAGACTTATGGCACGAATGTTACCTTGCAAGAAAATAGTTAGGTATACCTATTAGAAGTTCACAATGGGCTTATCGTTTAATTTTTTTTTATTCCTAGAATACCGATATGTGGATTTGTTTGCAAGTTACCCTTTGGCTTATCGAGTAAAGAAAAAGAAGCTGTCGTCAATAATAATTTTTACGAAGTGCGACTTGAATCACGACAAGGCACCGAGCAGCTGCTGTACCGGCATTCGGTTTCCTCCATGGTCCCTCGTCCAACGCCGCCTAACAAAGACCACGCCACACGAAACATGGAGAACGACCCGTATATCAACACCACTGTAACAAGAATCGATGATGATAGACTTTTCTTTCCAGTTCCTAAATTATATCAGTTACAATGTGACCCTATGAACAACACTTGTTCTTTGGGAAACGTGGACACAATTACACAAATGACAGTAGAAAGTAATGATACGCAATATCACCTTTGGGTTTCCTACGAAGCACAAAATGAACAGAATACCGTTAAAGAGTTTTGGGTGAATGGCGTCGCTGCGGATAGTTCTACAGAGTTCGGGAAAGATGATCAAGTTTCTTGCGTTGATTACTTGCAGGTGAGGCGATATTTTACGGCAAAGTTCAATTTTAGCGAAGTAATAAATAATCAAAAGAATATATTAATCTCTATTTGTAATAACCCAGCAAAAACCTTCGAAACTAAAAATAACCTAAACCTTTGGACCCATAAACTCGCTTACATCTGCGTCTGTCCGGCCTGCGAGTAACAAACAACGAGATCTATTATGCTTTTTTACTAATTTTATGCTATTATTTTTTCTTTTAGTTACAAGACGCGGAAGGAATTACTTTGCGAACAACTTCGAGGCAGCTGGACGAGTGCTCTGCCGCATGTATTGCAACGATCTCGAGGAAAACTTTGTGTGAAAACACAGAACAACATATCGAAATAGACCCTGTGTTTACTTTTTGGTCATATCTTGCTGTAAGTATTTTTGATAAGTAACCATGTTACTACATGGTTACTTATGTGCCTGAGCAGTAGCTCAGAAGCGCTAGGCGCATGCAAACATGCGGAAGTAAATCTACATAATTATATTTTCTTCGAAGAATATGCTAAATAGTGTATATATACTTACAATGGATCCCGTGCAAGCCGGTTCAAAGAGCACGTGGAACGCTAACGTAAACGCATGCATATTGAACACCGGAACACTTGATGGGAAGATTGATCTCAGCTAACTGGGTAATAGCGAACTGGAAATGGAACGGCCCAGCGCCCATTGTTGTTCTCTGTCAATAATAAGTTAAGCGTATAAAATATTTGCTCTATTCACCTTAAGCAAGTTTATTTTAAATATGTTTCATTTTACTCGCACATTCAATGATTTGTCTCAATTTAGCTAAATATTAAAAAGGATCTCTAACATAAACAAATATAAATCAGTTGACGCCTTAATTAAAATACTAAGTGACGATAGTCAAAAGAAGCTCTTGAAGCATCTTACAAGCATTTTCAATGTTTTCGCAACCTACTTCTATTTGTATTAATTCTGACGCTGGTGTATCAAGGCTGCGGATTAAAAGTACTTTTTCTATCGCCTCATTGCTTTCTGTCCTTGCCTGCTCCCAATTCCACGTCGTGCCGTCTGCTGTTTCGATCACGCAGTAAGCCCCAGTTTTTCTATTTGTTTTCTAGATGTATACGCGAGAATGCCATTACACTGACCGATAAATAGACCCCATTTCCATATACAGAAGAAATTTCTTAGTAATGAAAGTGTGTTTTCATTTAGCTCGCCAAGGAGGACTCAATATGCGTGTTCCTACTTTTATATCAAACCGTATATTCTTTATCATGTCTTTATATCAATTACGCTGAATAAGATTTTTTTGGACATATTTATTTATAGGAAAATAAGAAGGATGAAGCTGTGATTAAGAAAGTAAGACTAATCTAGGTGTATGATGTGTTCTACATTTAAACAGATTACAATTTTTTTACCAGTGATCTATGTCTGTCATTGTAAAAATACAAAAATTGACATCTATATTAATTATCAAAACGAGAAGAATTACTAAGCCGCAACGTGACTTTGTGATAACGCATTGTAACCGCAAAATAAATAACTTTTACACTACGATAGGCAACTGCCTATTGAACGCGGAAATATATGATACGTTCTTTCAAAACTAGTACTTTAAGTTCAAAACTTATATATAATATAATTATTATTAACGATTACGCGTGGAAGTGTTTATGGATGTTTTTCATATTGCTGGCATTAAAAATAAAACCTTTTTTTACCAATTATGAAAACCCAATTAAAATGCAATAACCATCGTCTGACAATAGACAATTTTTTTTAATTCAAAAGACTTCAACGAGCTATTAAATTAACTTATGACTAAAATTCAGGTCTTTGTACATGAAATTGCTTTCTATATTTATTAAGATATAGAGAACCATGACAGGATCAGTCCAACTAGGTATTTTTTTCTGCCTGCTGGGGATAAGATGTAGTTCTGGTACATTGTAACAAACTAAATAAGAGGCAGTTTCTAGAAAACGAATAAGTATCCAATATCCACGTGGGTAATGCGAGCTCAGTTTATCACTTTACATACGATTGTTTGTTTCGCAATCAATCGCCCGAGCTCTGCCTCAGCCTTGTCCCACATGTGGCACGGACGTGAGCTTAATCTTAGTACTTAAAATTTTATATTGATACAAAATTGTTTTACACATACTTCATAGTAGTTAAGGACCTGTGTCCGTATACTTCATTACATAATATGTTTTTTAGTACTTTACCTAATAGCAGCTCCAAAAATATCGCCAGTGAAACCGGTACAAAAGTTTTTTTATTCCGGTTCAACTAAATATAGGTATTACTCGTATTATAGTAGGTAGGAAAATACCTAATTATGGCGACGATGTTTACATAACAGTAATTATTATTTTTAAATATACGAATATTGTGTTGTTGATATCTTCTTGTATAGGTACCTATTATTGTATTCGTAAAAAAAGAGACATTATTGTTATCTCTCCCAAAGATTTCCATCTGGACCTGTTAAAAGCAATTTATCCCGCCTTCTGCAACTTATATGAACTTGGATGACGTACGATTTGCTTACCGGTATTTGTTTGCCATTTTGAAACTATTCTGCCCCATTCGACGTGTGTTTCACGCATTTTTACGAGTAATCTACCGGACTTTGTACATAGGTGGCTTTGGTGCTTTTACAGTTTATCTTATTTCTGATTTGATCTAGCAGAGACACAAAAATTTTAATATAGGTGTCCTATCATTATAAGCGGCGAGGCCAAGAGAGAACATAGGTGCAATGTTAACGATGAACTTTCGTTTTGCCGTGTAGAATAGGACCACACTTAGGGAAAGACTTATAAGCTTGGGATTTTTCTTGTAGGCTACGGGCTAGGAAACTGTCATTAATTTGAATCATTTAGCCATACAGCTGAGCGTGGCTTTCAAGACTGTTGGGTCTGTCTACTCCGCAGACGTCTTAATTGTATGTATGACCTTTTTTTAAAAAGAAGCGTGTTAAATATATCTAATTTAATAGCAGTAGTTAGTTTTACCTAAATATGAAATGTGATTGTTTAGGTCCGCGTGTTTATCGGCATCATCAGCGGGACCGCGTTCGCCATGTTCGAAGGCGCGGTGATCGCCATCGTGAGGGAACAGAAGGCCGACTACGGTCTCCAGAGGGTGTACGGCAGCATCGGAGGGATGATCTCCTCGCCGCTCTCCGGATTGCTCATTGACTACGCTAGCAGGGGAAAAGGATATACAGACTTTAGGTAATTGCTCCTTTAAGAGAACAGCAGGCATATTATGACTCTTGTCCTCTCTTATAAAAAATAATTATTGTTTATTATATTAGGCAAGACCGCGTGTAATTTATAGTTATAAAATTCTTTATTCATCCATAGATCCGTCAGGCTGTAATGAATGATAACAAGCCTTGATTGCATTGTTACATTTTCAAACAATGTGTAGTACCTTTATTATGCAATCGTAAAGTAACCTTTAATTAATTAACTTGACCAAGATAATTCAACAAACAACTTGTAATGATAAGAATGATTGATAACGAGGTTGTTAAATAGTGTGTAAGATTATTGCAACAGTCTAAGAAGCATTCAGACTGCATTTCTATGTGAAGTGAAAACTGCACCATATATTTGCATAACTAGTAAAGTACCGGTTATGTTAATAATAGGTATCAATGAGCGTCGTCGGTTCAATGTTCCTCTAATAGATTTCGAAAATGACAGAGTTATGTAATTCAAAGACGATTTAATTCAACAAACATATAATTTAAATATTTTCTAAAGTTCAAAAATGACCCATTGTGTCATTGTAAGTAGTATTCTTTAACTTTATAATAGTTTCTATTCGGAATTGATCTTTTTAGAAGACTAATTGTATGTAGGTACCCATTACATAATAAACTATGAGGCTCGCTGTGACCTCTGCCACAACGTTTGTCATGTGAAAGGGAAGTGATGTTTAGTAGATTGTAAATACATCCGAGGCATAGAATCGTTACTTTATGAAGGTGACTACGTAATAATATCTTCCGTTAAATTTATTTACTCAAGAGTAACTGTTATACTTATATAAATAAATAAATAATAAATAAATAAATATATACGGGACAAATTACACAGATTGAGTTAGCCTCGAAGTAAGTTCGACACTTGTGTTACGAGATACTAACTCAACGATACTATATTTTATAATAAATACTTATATAGATAAACATCCAAGACCCAGGCCAACCAGAAAAAGTTCTTTTCTCATCATGCCCTGGCCGGGATTCGAACCCGGGACCCCCGGTGTCACAGGCAAGCGTACTACCGCTGCGCCACAGAGGCCGTCAAATTATATGAGAAGCTATTATGAGTTTTAAATTGATCGATAGGATTTGGCCACACCTAAAATATTGTGGTTCATTCTTGTAGCCAATTGGGAGAAGATGCTTTCACACGTTGCAGAAAGAGATGAGTCGTGGATGCGCAATTTTGCTTCTCAAAATGCAGACTTTTAAGTTAATTTAATAAATATTTCATGCATGTTTAATTCCATAATATGTTTACTTTAGAACTTATAAAATTGGGCAAGTTGGAAACAATTGAATCGAACACTTCCACCTCCATTAAAGTCAATAAAGTTTAACCTCTCTAAACGGCCAAGGGTATACATATTTCAGGCCGGCGTTCTACCTGTACGCGGTGCTGAAGGTAGCATCCGGTTTCCTGATGCTGAGCATCGACTTGCAGTTCAAGCAACCTGCGCAAAATCTCTTGGGGGACGTCATCTCTGTGTTCAAGAATATTGAGATGGTGGCTTTGTTGATTGCTTGTTTCGTAATGGGTAAGTGATTTTCGTGCTATTATTTTCTTAATTTTCATTTTCTGTAGATCATAAAAATAGTAAAGTTTGATTTGTACAAAGATATATGGCTCGTTTTTGTATTATATATATATCAGCAACACATCATTGTAGTTACCACTTACTTTTTATGTTCCAGGTACCGCATGGGGCTTCATAGAGAGCTGGCTATTCTGGCTGCTGCAGGATATGGGCGCGTCTCGCTGGTTGATGGGAATCACTATCACTGTGGGGGGCATCGCCGGCCTGCCGCTACTGGTGTTATCTGGACCCATCATCAGGAGGCTGGGACACGCCAATGTGCTGTTCATCGGATTTGTCTTCTACGCTATTAGGCTGCTCGGTGAGTGGACTTAAAGTTTTTTTACGGTTAACCTCCATAAAGCCTGTCAACAAAAGAACGCGACCCATCTGGTTCATAGTTATTTCTCTAGTTAAACGTGCAGTTAACAAGACACTTTTTTTGAATTTTATGATTGGTCCGAAAGAAACTTTCCAAAGTACCGAAAACCACTGCAAATGCAAATATCCACTATCTCGATCTTTGTCCGCGCAAAATCTTGTTATACACGTGTGAATTTTCAAAAATTCTTCGATAGTAATCTCTAAGAAACATACATATAAATCAAAATTTAGTAGCGGTTGCAGCTGCACGTTCTCTGCTAGTCCGACAGTTATGAAAATGTATGTTAGTAATGAAGAGTGTTAAAAAATATATTTCATGAATAGTTTAATATATTGATTGATTGTAATGTAGGTTATTCCCTGATCTACACGCCGTGGCTGTGCCTGATCTTCGAGGCGCTGGAGTCGGTGACGTCCTCGCTGTCGTTCACGGCGGCCGTCACGTACGCCGCACAGCTCTCTTCTACCACCACTGACACCTCGGTACAAGGGCTTCTAGGCGGACTTTACTATGGAGTTGGTGCGTTATCATTAGTTGCCCTTTTATTACCAAGAATATATTCACCGCTTTAAGATGATTTCATGCAGTATGAAATAGCTCGCCATTTTCGGCTATTAACTAAATTATTAAGGAACTTTTCACAGCATGTTTAGACGATGAAACTGTGTAGGTTTCCATTAAAACACTAAAAAAAAGTTAAAGAAATTATTTTTACTCTCCTTAAATGGTCAGTCTTAGTATAGACCGAAAATAATCAATCGACCGAAAAGATTTTATTCAAAGAACCTTTTCATACTTATAGAAGCCCGGATTCGGCTCGTCGTATTATTAGGGATTAGAATTATTAGTTCTACTTTTTTTTTCCAAATCTTATTGGGATGCCTGCCGAGCCGTGATAATCTAATTAACACGAATCTCTTTACTTTCAGGAAAAGGGTCTGGAAGTCTGATTGGTGGGTACCTAATGAAATTTTTCGGAGACAGGCCAACGTATCAAATCTTCGCTGGGGCAACCTTTATCACGGGATGCATTTACTTCTTATTCAATAAATTTTATCTCCGTAAAAGAGCCTCAAGCGACGACAATGACACCTGTAAGAAGAAACCGGAACTAGACGTAGAGTGTCGTGAAGCATGTAAAGATGCAGATAGAACGAATCTGCCACTAGATGTCGCCGAAGTGGACACAGTTGATACTAGCACCAATGTAGCACAAGTAACCCACCAAAAGATAAAATGCGCAACCGATAGCATAGATGGCGGTAGCGACTCCGGAGTGGATAATCCAGCATACAATGACACAGAAAGCTGTAATGATAGGAAGGATGAGAAAATATAAAATTGACGGGTAATGTTATCACAAACCATGGAAGTAACTTAGTGCCTATAACTATTAGTGCTTCCGTGATATGGACATTTTAGTGAAGTTCACAAAATATTTAAGGTATTATTTTAATTACGTATAATGTATATAGGTAAATAAATTATTTTAAGACAAAACTTCTTCAATCTTTGCGTGTTCCTAGTTACACAATCTGCCCCTATACTCCGAGGCCTGGGGTCCGGATAAACTAAAATTCTTTATTTCATTATAATCACATGATTTCTCTTACAAAAACCTTGCTAATTCTAGAATGATATTAGGAGATTCAGATTATACAGTAAGTACGTACTCGCCTAACGATAAAATAATTGTACCGGCATTTGTTAACCGTTAGAGATTGAAAATCATAGCAATGACGGCCTCTATGGAGCAGCGGTAGTAGTACGCTGGTCTATGACACCGGGTCCTGGTCCCGGGTTCGAAACCTGGCCAGGGCATGATGAGAAAAGAACTGATTGGCCTCGGTCGTGGATGTTTATCTAATAAGGATTTATTATAAAATATAGTATCGTTGAGATAGTATCTCGTAACACAAGTCTTGAACTTACTCCGAGGCTAAACTCAATCAGTGTAATTTGTCCCGTATATATTTATTTAATGTAGCAAATGTTACTTACAAACATTTTGTCAAATATGTTGTTTCCGGGCCATTAGAACAAACATATAATCACGTCTTTATACCTTACGGGGTAGACCACGTTTAGCTGTAGGTACCTATGGCTTACGATGGAATTTTTGCAATTCAAATAGTGACACGTTGCCAGGCCGTAGCCTATAACAAGTAAGTATCCTAAGTTCAAAAGTTAAAGTTTAAGCCTTTCCCTTAATTGACCCTTACAAACTTCCCGTGAAGAGAAGCAGCTGCCACAAAATATTATGTTTTCTTTTTACTGCTTGACCAGCATGGAAGTTTGCATAAGATGAATGTGAGCACATTCCCTAAGTCGCCTTTACGAAATTTATAGAAAAGAGAAGGGGTCGTCCTATTTTAAAGTACTGGGAACCACACGGATTAGAATATTCTCTTTTTTATGCCTTACAAGAGGCGCCAATAATAAAAAGCATTAAAGCGAAGGACGGTGTAATTTAGTCATACCTATTTTTTATTATTATATTTGCCAAATATTTTCTAAAGATCCATTAAATTTTGTAGGCATATCATTGCGTTCATTTTAACACAGTTTTTTAGAATAAAACGATAATCTGTTTAAGTTGATAATTTTACTGAACTTAAGATGTAGGCAGTAACGGAAAATAATTGTTCAAAAAAGAAAGGGGGATGAAAATTAGTGGAACATTTGTAAAAACTATTTAAAGAAAAACGATTTATAACAATTTTCCAATTCATTTCTCGCCCTAAATAACTTATACAAATATGTAACACTTTCTACTGAAAAGACGTAGTGAGTGACATTGATTTATCCTGCTAACAATGTAAATTGTAACTTGAGCGCAGGTCATCCGCATCGTGTCTCAAACGTGCTACATACCCAGTACCGCTAGCAATTATCGCAAGTTCACACCCGGACCATTTCAGTCTGTGGCATTTGAATATTTCAGCTCGTATTCCTCATTTTATTGTCAGTTCTCGAGAGGGTCACTGGTCTAGATTAGTGGGAGCCCAATGTACCAATAAACTAAAAATGGAAAGAATAATAGCTTGTTCCTTGTTAGTGTGTATTCTAAACGTGAAAGCTTTGAATCTTCCTGGACCTTTAGTGTATGTAGTTACTCCGTCCACGCAAACATCAAGTGCAAATGAAGGTAGATCAGCGCCGTTTTATTATCGAAACTGGATGCGGCGGATGGACACAGGACCTAATTCGACATCTACGACTACAACAACTGTCAAGACACCGGATTTAATATTTGCTGAATTTGAATCAGAATCTAACAACAACATGAAGAAATCTATAAGGAAATTATTGGAAAAAGAGAGAGTAGAAGCGAAGACAAGTACCAGCACATCAACGACATCGAGGCCAATATATGTACCAGAAGACGATTCGGACGACGGTATTCATAAAAATGAATTCACCTCATCAAATTTGGAAGATTATGAGGGAAAACAACAAAGCGGCAGTGAGATGACTGATTATTTTACTTTGTATAATAATATAAACCATAATGTTCCCGCTCCTGTTTACCAGACCTCCACCACTCGGGCAACAACGACACGAACGATCTCTACGACCTCACCTACGACCATCACACCAGCTGCGATGAACGTTGAGAATATTTGGCACATTATTGATAAGGAGAAACAAGATGACGACGTCGGAAAGTGGAATGAAGTTTCTTTAAATTCCAGTAACGATGAAAGTAGCCTCGGAGAATCTAATGAGGACAGAAACAAAAACAACCAAGAGTTTGATGACAACTTTGCCTTACCAGGGTATGTATATTAATTTTTTTTTTGTATTCACGTTAAAGAGAAGTATCGTAAATAAAAAAAATATAATCTAAACAAGATTAGATGAAAACATTTGTCTTCTTTTTATTGCAGATTTGGCAAGAATCCTGGCCATGGAGCAGAAAATGAATCTCGAGCTATTCGCACAGAACCAAATATACGATTTCCATATGTTAGTTTAAAACCATTTCAAATGAAAAAACCACTCATTAATACATTTTACAATAGTAAAAAAGGAAATAATGTATTTACTAATTTGGACAGCTTCCAAGAACTCAAAAATCCTGTAAGAGGAGAGGCCCAGGATGTAGTTACTTTGCATCAACCTATCGATCGGTATAATCCAGCACAGCCATATTTACCACAAGAGTATGGCAGTAAATCAAAACAGTCCAGTCCAAGTTCGAAACCAATAAAATCCGTTGCGAAATTAGTGCCTCCCCCACTGCCACCAGCCCCTCAATTAACCGCGGATGATTTTCCTGCGCCGACAAATTACGAGTCGTTTCCTCCTTACCCTCCTTCAAAACCAGTGTCTTCAATGCTACCTTCCCCTGCCCTAGATCCTCTTTCTTATAAGCCACCAAATATAGCCTCGGTTGATATTTCTCAAGATGATAATAATGACGATGGCCCTCCAATGGATGAAGGATATCGATATAAACCTCCTTCACCGTCAGGCTTTGTACCAACTGTCCCACCAGTAAGCAATCCATTTGATAGTTATAAACCAATGATGGCTGCTGACACACCAGACCCTTCTTTACATTCGGAAGGTTACTCTTATAAGAAACCATCGGTAGCATTTGATTCTCCACCACTTATGGATACAGATATGAGCAGCAATTCTTACAATAAGCCGCAGCCAGATATGAATATGGATAATGATAAACCTGACTTTAATGGATATCATTACGATAAGCCAATTCCAACAAAAGATCATCACTCGGAATCACCAGCAAACCCTAGTTATGGATCACATGAAACACCGCCATTCCACCATGACGCCGACTATCCTGAATTAATATTTGACAAGCCGCATGGACATAAAGGTGCAGATGACTCTAAAGACATGGGTATGATGATGCCACCACCACCACAGGATATGCCGCCCCAAGATATGAAATCAGAAATGGACGCAGGTTCACCTCCAGATGATCATGGATTTCCACACGATTTCCCTGGTGATTTTAAATATCATGACTTTGATCATGATCATGACTTCTATCATCACCATCATCATCACACAACGACAACAACAACAACGGAAATGCCTCGTGTAAACAGATATAGTTATTATTATTTGGGAAAGAAACTTTACTATTTACCACTTTATTTCAGCGTATATTTTATAATCTACGTAGGAGCTTTAATCATAAAAGCCGTGTTGCGACATAAGATCGTTTACCCCAACAGTTGGCGTCCTAATGACCAGACAGCATCATTTTTCTCTAAAAGATCTGTAAATTCATGGGACTTATCACATGAAAACTTACATGAAATAACTGGCAGAGTTACAAAAGCTATAGCTGATGCAGCGGAGAAGTATACAAATGGAAAGGATAAGTCTGATTAATACATTGATAGTTGGCTCTTAAATTGTAAAATATAAATTTAGGTAGATAGATTTAAGGTTTAAAATTGTTGTAAACTGGACATATTTAATAATAATGAAAATTTTGTAATATGGATTTAGATATCGTTCATTATTACAACGAAAGCAATCTGAAATAAATATGAAAGAAATTTTAACTTCTGATTTGAGGTATAAATAGGTGAATACATCGACATGTTTTACTTAAAAAAATAAATAAATAATGATATTGTTTCAACATTGTTTATATTTTTGTTACCTATAAAGTACGATCCCTTGTAAAAAAAGCGCCATTGAAAATTGAAGTTTGTAATGTGTTACATGAAAATATGCCAAATATAATTATAACTTATACTCGATGTTCATTTTTTGTTTTCTCTTTTAAAACTCCTTTTACCCAAGTAAGAGTGAGTGACGTAATTAACCGATTTTTCATATAAAAATTCGCAACTTTTGTTGTCCTCGTGACATCATCAAGATCTGCATATTTAAGAATTAAGTCTAAACCACCGAACGCCATGACCAGGCACCAGAGTTATGACGTCATGATGCAATAGTTACATATTAATGGTACTATAAAAGCTTTAGATCTGTTAAGACATTTGATTCAAAAAGATTGCCCGTTATTAAGTTCCAATTAATATAATATGTACCTATATGCTTTTTTCTGAATAAATCACACCCTTATGGTGAGGAAAATATTTTGACAAAACTCGCACATTCAGAATCTTTCTTTGGTTCCCCTGTAAGATTGCGGAGGTCAAACAGTAATGTTGTATCAAAACCTGACTAACGTCGTGTTCACAGTTGGACTCTGGGCTCCGCTTTAGAGGGGTGGGGGAGGGGGACGCCGGGACTAACGCCAGGAGTATTATGATGAAAAACAGCATAAATTACTAAACGTGACATAAATTTTGGTAGTGCAATTATAGCGCTTAGTCCATGTTCGTCCATAATCATAAACAAGTTTACCTATAACTTATGAGAATCATCGATATCGTAAGCATAATGGCACTTCAGAATTACTTACATGATCTAGGGCGGTTCATGTACATAATATTAACAATTGACAAAACTAAGGTAAGAACGCCAAAACTTGCGGAAGTAGACAAATACAGCCACATCCCGTCATCTAAATTTACGGCCGTTCGCGCAATTTACGGCTTAGGACAAAGAGACTTGTTAAGACAACTCTTTAAGAAAATAAACATACCTTCAGTAGCGTCCCAGTACATTTTTGATCTTATAATGTATGTTAGGAAAAATACCTCTTTTTTTTCAAAAAGTTAGTGTCACAACTGATAGAAATTTACGTAATAAACATAAATTAGTCATGCCGTTTCATAGGCTTAGCAAAGTCAGTAAATAATTTATGGGGTAAAACTGTATACGATTTTATAATAGGTTGCCGGAGTCTGTTCTTGATATGCCCAACCGAAAATTCAGAGTATGTAAAGAAAGTACTTTGTGAGAAGGCTTATTATAGGACTGACGATTACCTTAATGATAAAAACATCTGGCTTGAGCTTGGCACAGGAACCTCGTAATTAATTGTAGTTTGATTTGAACTCAAATCAAAATTCAGTACACTCTGTACATAAATCTTTTTAAAATTGGCAATCCATAATATATATATATATATATATATTTCTTTTTTCAATATTAAATCTCATAAATATATAAATCTGCACAATGTATTCTCTCGTCCACATTCTATTCTAAGTTTAATTAATATTGTGAAGTTGACGTTGTTGAAGAAGTGCTGCAGTGCAGTTTGTTACCGCTTCTTCTGCACTGACGCCTTGGAAGCGGCAGTAAACTTACGTTTTTAAGTAATTTATTTGACGTCAACCAATGTTGTTAAACCATACGTTTTGACAATTATTAAGCGATATATAGTATCCTATAGTAATGAATAAAAATTTAGAATTTTGAATTTTTTGAATTCTCAAAAATGTCAACTGTTTTTTAAATGGTTTTCAAATTACAGTCGGCTTTTATGCAAATAGTATATCAGAAATCAGTAATTTTTACAATTCACATGGAGTTAATTTTTGGATCAAAAAATTAGCTCCATGTGCATGTGAAAAATTATGCCAAAAAGTTAATAAAAGAAACTTACTCTAAAAAATTAAACCCGATCTCGGTCGATAATTGTTTTTTATAATTTAAAAATGCGTGATAACGCTATTTTAAACGTCGTTGTTAAGCGTAATTTCAGATTATCGGGCGAGTCCCCACTTACAGCGATTAAATCCGTAGTCTTCTACTTCCGCCTGGCCTCAGTCCTGTCCTTACCTTTAACTGGAAAAGTATAGAATGCGCCTTTGATTTTGACCATGATCCTGTGTTTGACTTCATAACATATTATATTATAATAATTTTGACGTTTTGACTTCAGCCATCTGTTTGTACTCCTTTTAAATCATGGTACTACATATCCAGTAGACTGAATAATTAGGTTTCCTAACGATGTCTTTTTCGCCTTGCCAATCGCATCGGTTGGCAAGGCGAGGAAAAACATCGTTCATTCTCATCAAACTTTTTTTTGGACAAATTACACAGATTGAGTTAGCCTCGAAGTAAGTTCGAGTCTTGTGTTACGAGACACTAACTCAACGATACTATATTTTATAATAAATACTTAGATAGATAAAAATCCAAGACCAATCAGAGCAAGTTCGTTTCTCATCATGCCCTGACCGAGATTCGAACCCGGGACCTCCGGTGTCACAAACAAGCGTATTACCGCTGCGCCACAGAGGCCGATAATTAATGTATATAACTCGGAAAAGGGTCATTGGTACATAAGATTTAAACCGCTGTCTCTCTTTGTGCATCACGCGTTTTTATTCAGGAACCTTAATGGTTCGACCACCGTCTCTTTGCAAACGAATAACTCCATACCTATCAGCCATCTTCCTCTTAGCGTTAATCCTTACCTACTCTTTTTGATAATATTAAGTAAGGCAAACATAGTAAAAATGTCCAGTCATGGCTTTTGTATAATTATCACATGTTGATAGTCTACAAGACGTTTTAGTAGGTATGATGTAGATAAGACATACCGTTATTATGTGACATAAGTTTTCTAACGTCGCCAGCACTGCCTACCGACTGGAAAGCTTTCGCTGTCATTTACAAATTAAATTTACACTTTTCGTTGAGACTTACACGCGATCTGTTTGTTAAACTCATTTTTCAGGTGCTCTCTTTTGACTGTTAACGACTAGGTGGCATTTTAAGTATTCAGTCGCTTTGCGCTCCTTCGTCTGTGAGGTGTTTAATAAAAGACGAATGTTAGTTTTCAATACATATTATTTTAAGTCAACCGTTTGATTTTAAGATTTTAACTAAGTGAATTATAAAAAATGGTATCAAAAGGCACGTTACTTTTGTCATGTCACGGGTTAATATGGGCTGCGGCCGTTCTAGCGCTTTGGGCGGGCGGCGCGCGCGCAGCGGCTCGCTACGACACGGCCACGCCGCATGCGCCGCCTTACAATAAATACAAATATATCCCACTGCAGTAAGTAAATTTTTATTTTTACTTTATATATTATATAAAGTCTTGATTACTTTGCCGGAACGATAACATGAAATTGTCATTTTGGTATATTTGAAGAACAGCGAGATTTGGGTAATTTTATTTTATACTGGTATCTCTTTTAAATCATAAATGAAAGCTAACGTATAATTTTTAAATTTCTTCTGCAGGCGTATCACAGATAGTGATTTAAGCCACAAAATAGGTATACCTTACGTCTCAGTTTTGTTACAAACGTTTGGCTGGCAGATAATGCCATATAACATGAAGTCCACCTATTTGCACAAGTTATGAACTGCAATTAAGTTCAAATAAATAAAGCCAAATTCTACTCTTTTGTGTGGATTGTTAAGTTTTGGTTCTTAAATATCCAGCAGCGACGGTTACGACTCTGACGACCCCGTGGAGCCCGCCAGCGAGGAGGAACCCAGCGGCTCTCACATGGCACCCTCCGAGATGATACTCACTGGTCTTCGAACCATTCTGGACGTCATCAGGAACATCAATAAGAAGAGAGCTAGCTCGAAAGCAATACAAGCTAACTCAACTGCTCTGGCGGTAAGTTACTTATTATAATAACATATTAATTAACTGCCGTGTGATTCTCGGAACCAATGAAAAATATAATAGGACCACTCCATCTCGTAAATAAATATATTTACACCTACACAAAACATGAACACATAATCATGTCTTCCCCGAAAGGGATAAGACGTGATTATATGTATGTATGTATTAACTAAATATAAAACCTGACTCAACCACTCAAGGATCGTAGTCGTGGTGTAATAAAACCTAACTGACCGACTTTAGCATCATATTCCAACCAGACACTGGGTACCTCTCTAAAAAGGTGCCAGCCGGGAGCCGGGACCAACCTTAGTTCACTCTGCTGCTCTTACATGCTCTTATTTTTTTTTTCGTTTAAGTTTTCATAAAAATTGGCCTCATAAATGTTTACCTTTTCCATTCAATGTCTGATGAATCAACTGAATGAAAATATTCGACTTCTGTTTGTCTGGAAAGACAGTAAATTTTTTACATCATCTGTATTTTATATACTACGTCTCTATAGATGTAGCGTGTAGGTAAATTTAGAACAAAAGTGAGACTGACCTTTAATGTACATGTAAAAAAAAGGCTTTATTTTTCCCACTCAGTTTTTGAAGATGTCATTCGTACTTGCAATTGACAATTTCATTTTTTGATGTAAAAAAAAATGATTTATTTTTCCCACTCAGTTTTTGAAAATGTCAGTCGTACTCGGAATTGACCATATCATTTTTGTGACACATCTTTTAATGTCAACCTACGCATTAGAGACTACAGTCGGGTCACCAGTATCAGGGTCACGGGCTAACGGTACCCCTCCCCTGAAGTAGGTGACCAGGCGTCGCTAACTGAAGGCTCCCTTGTTTAGACAAGGCATTTGTTGTGTTTACACTTCGGTGTAAATGAATAACGACTGCCAGCTGTGGATATGAGCTAAGCTTTAAAATATTCTGCATGAATTTTCATATTTTTAGAAGGCATACCTACTTACCTATATTTGTTTCATTGATTATATTAGGGAGTTCCAAAATTTATACTGGTTTTTGTTTCTGGTAACAAACGGGCCTGACATAAATATTTTAGACTTTGCAACACATGCATCTCTGGTGTAAATAAATACTTAAATGTCTACTAACAAATCACATAGATTTAGCTTACCTTAAATTAAATTGTGATATTGGTATACTATCAAAAACACAATGACTTAGGCCACAGAAAAAGTTCATTTTTAATTTATTTGACCGGTAATCGAACACGGTACCTCTACAGAGGATAAAATTCTACCAAAGGGCGAAACCATAGAAATAATAAAGTTGCCCTATATTATTCAGATTTCTATGTATCAACCACACAGCACACAACTTATTCTTTTTTTATTAAGTAACAACATTAACAAACGAAGCCTTTTGATATTATTCCAAAAAATATATATTTCATACCTTTATTGTTTGTTTATTAAAAAATATGCTTTTCTTTATTGACAGTTGCATAGAAACGGCACGGGCAGCGGGCGCGGCTTCGATGACTACTATGATGAGCACCACTACCACGACACGACGACCACGACCGCCAAGCCCATGAAGCAGGGCCGGTATACCGACCCCTGGGCCGGGTACTATGACTGGATCATCAACGAGGGCTCTTTCAAGTTCTGGAGCGCTTTCCAGGTAAATATATATGTTTTTGTGTATCTGACAAAGATCAAGATAACATATGACTCTTTCCTGACATAAGTAAATAAGTTTGATTACTTTAACGGTTTTGTGGCGAGAAAACATCGTAAGGGAAACTGTACATTAAAGCAACTGAATGTGTAACGATTACCCAATATGGGTAAACCTTACCCAAGGTTGTAAGATTGTAAATGGTCAGAGTGAAGTAGCTTCGTCTAAAATCCTGACTTACCCAAACCAGGATCGTGATCGTTAGCAGACGGGCTCTTGTGTAGAGAGTATCTAGGCGAAAAAACCTGAAAATAAATTAAGTACTGTTAATTGTTCTGAAACTCATTGCCTATGGTGCCAACCATTTAATTTTAATCTTGTAAAGTATCCTCGCAGTATTTTTACCGCTTACACTTTGTGTAGATATAACAAAGACTGCCAGTGGTCAATTTGTATATTAAATGATTTCGACCTCAAATGCACCGTAGCGCATCGTACCGAGAAAACGTTGCTGTTAATTATTTGTCTGAAAACGCGCGATTACTTCGCGTTTACAACCAAAAAGTGTCGATAACATTGACATAGTTTGCTAATGTCTTCGTCATTGTATGGGTGACGTCTAGCTGGGGTCTTGGAGACCTTGCACCTGTTATAATGGATGTAGTTCCTACTGAGATTACGTTGTCTATATTGCGCTGTCATAACATTCATAATACTGAAGTGCTTTAACGCATATCTACTTACTAAAAATGTTTATACACGAATATTTTAAAGATCAAAATTGTTTCCATTTGTCATTGTATGATTATCAGAGACTGTTAGGAATAGGATCTAGATCACCAGGCATTGCCATTTCTTTAATATAGCTGTTGCTTTTAGCGGACCTATCTAATAAATATGCATAATAGAAATTTATCTATCTTCTCTATTTATCACTGTACTCTACAAATTTCGTGCAATTCATGTCATTTAACAACGTTTTGTACAACTCAAAATTATGGCGGTAACTTTGAGTTGTTATAAAATATTATAACAACTCAATATTATAATAACTATAAAAGTTTGTACTTATGAGAAAACGCTTTTGAACAAAATTTTTCGAGACTACTGTATGGAGATGGTCGTATTGTTCCCGCATCCTGATTTCTCATAATTAATTCCCACGTTTACGAGGCCAGTAAGCAAATTGAAAAACATTTAATTCGTACATCGACCCTGATCACTCTAAGTGCTTCTTCAAAAAATATTCCGGATATTATTTATTCGTTATTAAATATTGAAAAGAAAATTTAAGAAAGCCTCCACCGAAAACTTGTGCATTGTATTAAAAACATTTCTTTACACATAACTTAGCAATAGCTATTATATGTAATTAAGATAAGTCAACTTGTACAAATTACAGAGGATGGGTACTTTTTCTAAAATATATAGTAGCTTTTTACAGTGGAAATTCAAATCAGATTGATTAAAAAGATAAAACACCACACAAAAAATTGGTAATTTTGAATTTGTAATTTTAAAATTTTGAAGCCTTGAACTTGCCATAAAAGTAAATATTATAAACGCATTGTCTTTAGTTAATAAAATGACAAATGCAATTCGCGTAGAATACATCGTTACATCTGATAATGGTGCAGTTGGACCGAAGTTAAAACGCGTGCGGGTCGCGGTATTGAACTTTGATCAAGGCATACTCGTATATGCATTGCTTATAAACAGAGAATAATATTTCACAGGATTTCATTAGTTAGGCACTAAACTTAAATATTAATTAGGTATGTTTCATTCCATTCTTAACTAGCTCACTTTAGGAAAGATTCCTGTTCACCTTTAACCACGATGCAGTAGAAGGAAGATAGGAAATTTGCACTTATAGGCTAGGTATTTGACGTGAGCCATGTTATAAGTAACTGATACATGTCCGAAGAAGTAATAAGTTTGAAGCTCGTGTTGTGGCATGCTTTAGCTGCCGCTAGATTATAAACGTATATTTATCCATTATTAAAGACCAATAAAAATATTAATTAAAAAGAAGTGTTAGTACATCATACGTGATAGGTATATATCACTTTACTTTGTTAGTATAATAAATATTACCTCATACTGGCCATTAACCATGTTCGTCTGTTTAAATTTTTTACGATTTACAATTAACAAAATCATTGATATGTTGTATTTTGTGATGAATCATTATTCATGTCGTAGGTCAAGCTCCTTCACACCATCGCTCTGATGATTCAGTCGTGGTCGTGGCAGAAGCTTGAAGATTGCATTGAATATATGTATTTATTTAATATGTTAAACTAACACTTATCTTCAATTAATTGACGACGAGTAAGAGGTGTTAAATTTACCCAACTACGTTTTGTAAAGCAGGACAACCTTATGTTTTTCTTACACAACTGGATTTTGATATAAAATGGCATGCAAACCTTTACATGTATTACCTATTTAAATGTAAGAAATTTTAATATTAAGTTCAATCAGAAAAAGACATTATTCGTGATGACCTGGCCGGGGTCGAAACCTGATCGTTTGACCGCAGATGGAAGCACATTACCCCCGCATCATAAGTTTAGTGAAAATAGTCAAATTTTAATTTCTTGTATGTTACTTTGTTTACAGCTCTTCACAGCAGCTCTTCTCCTATACGCTGCATTTTCTGCTATCTACTACGCGAAGTTCAACCCTATTCTTCCGGACTACAGTATGGAGTATGACGACTACTTCCTCGAAAGAACTGTGGGTAGAAAGGCCAGGAGTTTGGATACATCGGAGCTACCCTCGGGGCTGAGTTGGATGAATTCCAGAACCTTCCAGTTTATATTAGATGCTATAGTAAAACATTACGAGGAAGAATAGGTTTAAGTAATTATTAGTTTGAACAAGTTTAGCCAAAAGAATATTAAATTTCCGTTGTTTTTAATGATAGAAGGAATTTCGTAAGGGTAATATTTTTTTAATGATGGGGATCAATATTATATGCTCTGTCTATAATGCGATAGAGAACATTTGTGTTTTAACGTGATAAAGCGAACTAGAAAGCTTGACTATTCTTTTTAAAATTGGAGCAGTGCTTTGTGTAGGTTCTTTCATATATGAGTATAATAAGCTTCTTATATTCAAATGTACAGTTATGAAGAGGAGATCATTACAGGGTAACGATGACATCAGTTTATGTAAGTATATATTTGATTTTTAAATAAAGTTCCTGATTTTTTAGTCCTTGTTACCCTATATTGAACTAAATGTTCGATTTGATAGTATTTACAACAAAAAATATCGAATCGGAATTTATTTATAATGTGTAAATACTTTGATATTGTTGTTTACCCCTTAGGTACTTTATAAATGTTTGATAAAATAATAACAATTGGTGCTCAATTTTAGTGTTTAGACTTCAGTGAGAATTCAAGGAAATAAATGTTTCACAGAGTAGCGGACTTAGTTTTATTTCAAAAAGCTATAAAGTACAAAACAAAAACCTCGAACAATAAAGCTTGTGGGATTTGTATGGGGCCGTAAAATATGGGAGTGGAAGCCGCAGGTTTTATGTGATGTAACGCCCGCACCGCCACCGCCGCTGGAACATTGACGGCTAGAACAGCTAGGCCTAGCGTAGGCCACCGAGATGTTTTAGTGTACAAGCAGGTTAACTTAAATAACTTAAATTATATCCAAACTTTTTTGTCATTACTAACATAAATAGGCTCTTGTGTGGTACAAACTCCACTAATAATAAACTGCCTCGGTGTTCGGAGTCCACTTTTAGACATTTACTTCCTTCATTGTCTTGAAGATGCATCATTTTAATAAATTTCATCGTCAAACGATACACGAGTGGGCAAGTCATGTTTTTACATAAAGCGACCTATCTGACCTTCGAAACCGTGCTTGACTTTTCAGTAGGTTGTGCTCGCAAAATTGGAATAAAGCTCGCCGTAGTGATACCATGCTACGGGAGCAAACTGGTACACACCAGACCTAGTACGATAAACTATCGCTATTTCGCTTTTCATTACGACGTGAAACGGGACAGCGATAGTATTTCGCGCGATAAAGCCGGCGTCGCGCGTGCCATGCTACAGGAGCAGGTTGCCTTATAGTGCAGAGATTTCCACGATTCTGATAACATTAATGATATGTACATATTAATATAAACATAAATATTATAAACCTGTACAAAAGTGAAATGTAAATTCCATAGTTGTGTGTGACCATCCTATCGTGGTGTGGTGGCGGCCGGGTTCGACGTCCGGGCGAGCCTGCGCTGCGCCTGCGCCGGCGTAGGATATGCACAGGATGTCGCTATTATTGTACTTTTATTACAACATAACCATAGTACAGAAAGGTAATTCTCGGTTTATTTCAGAGCTTTTAACCAGTTTTATTAGTAAAAAAAATAATTAATTAGTGTAATAACATACTACTGTTACTAAAATAGAGACATTTTAGGAATGGAGATAGGTATGTTTAGGAATAACATATATAATTTTTGGGATTACCTAACTTATATAAAACACTGTTTATTGTCAAAAGTATAGCTATCAAATCGAAGCTAACGAAAAAATACATGAAATTGCTGTTGTTTTTTTTTGTCTTGTGATTGGCCGCGTCATAACAGGTGAATTCGAAGTTTGTTTATTTTTTATAAAATATTGAATCAATATCTGTTGCTTATTTTTATTTAACACATTTACTGACTAACCTCTTTTGTGTTTCACCTTTTCAATTTCTTAAACTTCTCCATCTTATAGCTTCAACCTAGAAGGTGTAGATTTCCATAGTTTGAACTCTTTCAAACTATGGAAATCTACACCTACAACAATATACGTTGTTTTTTCTGGAAATTCTCTAATTTCCAGAAAAAACAATTTATATTGCACTTCAACATATTAGGCAAGTTTTATTTTTTATCAATACTAAACAAAATTTGTATACAGGAATCATACACCATGTCACAGACTAAGCATGAGAAACCCATCGCTTTAAAGACGAATCCTAACATTATGGTACAATCATAATGTTATTAGGCTGTAATTAACAATCATATTTTTTTATTTTTATTTTACAAAGTTCTTATATGTGCATTAGGGACAAAAATTTAAGTACCTACAAGCTAGGGTGTCATCTTTTCCAGTATTTCCGAAAGGAAAAATGAATATTGGAGTAGCTTTGCGTGTGCAAAATTTGTGCAAAAAGTTACAATTTGATTGACGTAAACGAGCCTTTATGTACTTCAGACGAACAGGAAATTCCTACTGCAATGACTATCATAACAGTTATAGATTATTCATAATTTGTTTGTCATCAAAACATCTATTGGTGGTTTTACCCTTTAGACAATTAAGCGATATCTCGGAAACAGTTAGGCACAACAGATAACTGCAGACGATAGCGATCGACAATCATTCGGCGATCAATTAAGCTATCTCGTGCTCCGGCGGCTGACCACAACATTTTCCAAACTACCATTGCGGTTTGCTGTCCATTGCCCGCGTTCGGATTTTGCGCTACAATTACTTTAGTTTCGAGCACGCGTATTGCTATAAACCAGTCAAGTTCAGACGCCAGTTTTTACTGTGGTTGTTGAGGAGTGCGGATAACATTTAATCTTGAACGGGTTGCCGCGCTAGTTCAACGTTCAAGTGCAGCGCGGCCGCACACCGGACGGGGCCGTTTCTGTGCGCGGCTGCGCGGACTTTATGCTGTGTTACGTTCCGTTCTCGAATTTCGAACAATATAACAATTTTGACTAAACTTGTGAACTATTCATACCTATACATTATCGGACACCATAATCAGTGACCAGTGTTTTTACAGCGTTATCTGTTCTATCAGTTGCCACTGAAACAGTAACCGTTGTTTCTATCTAGGTCGAATTAAAAAGGTAAATATATAAAGCTTTTATTTATTTAGATTTTGTTAGGTTTAAGAAAATGACTGAAATATAGAAATATTATACATTATCATTTGTATTGATAGAATAGAATAGATTTATTTTCAAAATTGGATACAAGGTATCACTTATTGACGTCACATAACTTAAATCTAATTATAACTACTACCGCTTCCAAAGCACATGTGTAGAAGAAGCGACGGAACAAACTACACTGCAGCATTTACATCGGAAGTCAATTTACAAATATAGATCTCTTAAATCTAAATCGTGGACGAATGCACATTGGCTACATTAAAAAACATGAATGAATGTAGAACTAATTATGTCAATACGAATATTTCGTCAAATTAAAAAAAATAAAATAACATACATAATAATGAACATACTGTACAAATTATGTCATGATCATGTCAAAAATACGATATTGTGTTCGAAGGTGCAAATTAATAAAATTGTTCAATAAAATATTTTCCTTTGTGGGTTTGGTATATAATATTTTAATGAGTTTTTATTAAATTAAATGGCTATCAAATTAGTCATCATCAATCATTTTTTTAAAAATACCTATAGCGATAATTAAGTGAAGTTGCAATGCGTTATGCGCCAACTTTCCCAAAGCGAAACTGCTTCTTTAAAAAGACATCAACGCGCCGCCAAATAATTTTTTATCTTAATTTACATCTAGAATATGCCTAATATTTCCTTTTAAATACGTGGCATGTAAATATAACATAAAATTAAATCAATATAATAAATATGGTTTAAAAAAATAACGTAATGTATTTCTAAATAAAAATGTGCCTGCGGATACCGTCGTTATCGTAGATGTTGGCCGCGGAGGCTGCCGCGCGCTTTTGCTTTTATTATTCGATGAGTTCTGCACGATACTCGTAACTCGCTTATTTATGTAATATTCCCAAGACAATGTATCTGTGGTGACTCATCAGACAATTTTGAGATTGTTGTTGATAGGAAAGAGCTTTTGTTTATTTTAAGCTCTTTAATATCAAGATTCGTAAATTAGTTTAAACAATAAATGTATGACTAGTGCCCGATAAGGTACCTAAATATAATTATTTTAAATACGTAGACAGCAAGAATAACTTTACTTCATAACATATATTCCTTCATCATTCTGTCTGATATAACAAAGCAGTTTGCAAAATAATATACACTGATAGATGTGATCAATCAATGGCATAGTTTCTCAGCAGAACTGGTTCCTGGCTATCAATCAACGACATTAAATAGATTCATTCTCGCTAACGAAGTATGAACATGACACGTAAAATACGTAATTGACGAAGTAGCGCCCAGACTTCTATAAGCGAGCACACCGTGAAGAAACATAACGGGGTTTACTGTACTTACAAGTCGTACGATTTTTTAACACCTTTATAAATTTCCGACGTTATTCAAATTTATTGAGTATGTGAGTTTTACAGATTAAAATTTTTTACACAAAAATTATTATAAAAGTAGGTATTTACTGAATTTAACAATAATCACGTCTTTATCCATTGTCAACAACAACAGAACCAAAAGTCTATTACGCCCTAACTTTTGGAAAATATGATAAAAGATAATATGGAATGAACCTATTTTGTTATTAAGTGCCAACAATAACACGGCATATCCTAAATTATATTATTATATACTTAAAATATAATTAAGTTATGCCAGTTAAAAAACCTTAAAAAATTAAAACTTTAAGTAAAAAGAAAAATATGATTTCAATGGAGTCGCTTAATAAAATTACTTGTCGTTTCAATTATAAAGAAAGCTCATAAGAAGATATAATAATCTAGTTCTCATTAAAAGTAAGTTATCAGCAAATACATTTGAAATGAGATTCCCATTCTACTCATCTTTAGTATGGGATCAATAGTTGTTCCAATCGCAAGTACGTAATTCTGAATTGTTTCTAACCACAATGTACTTAAACAAAATAATAAATATTTTTGTATGAAATGTGGGTCTACTCTATATAATAATAAAAAATTCAAGTATTTAGCGAATTCTTGTATAATAATATACCTATATTACATTTACAAAAAGTTATGAGATTAAGTAACGCTTATGTCTTAAAACAAATATTTAATTCATGATAATTTATTATTACATAACTGTGCATAATTTAAAATCTATGTAATTTTATTATGATGATCTAATACCCACATTCCTACATGTAACATGAATTATTAGTTTTAGCAAATAAAGCCTTCCGTTCCATTAAGATTGGATGATTTTAAATATCTGGTCTCCTTTACCTCGTTATAAATGTATATTCCATCTCTCTCATATTTGTCCAAGTTGCACCCTCCATCTTCCTTCGGAGCCCGGGGGTCCCGATGGCAGCATACATATATATTCCCGTGTTGTTGTTGCAATCGCACGTATTACCCGTTACTGACTGTAAGATATACAAGTAAAGTGAAAATAATTTTATCTAATAATTCCATAGGGCTGCTAGAACCAGTTATACCCGGGCCAAGTGATATCCGCTATTTTGTCCAGTTATATTTATTTTATTTGCATTTTCGAACTAACGACATAACGTTTAATACAGTTAGGTGATCGATAAACTCTATCGATCGTGAAGTTGTATGCTAGTTGTCTTAAACATCGTTTAATAAAGAGGGTACCTACAAAATGTGAGCGGTTATTTTCTTTAAGAAAAATATTAAAATTAATAATAATCTGACTTTATCCAAATCATTTAGTTGATAAAACTATTGGCCGAAAATAAAAAAAAAGAAGTTTATATGAACAATACTGATATCGCATTCGATAAATTTATATTTCTGTTCATCCAAAACTGTATGCATTGTTCTTTATAGCTACAATTATAGCTAATATTATATAACAGTTATAGCTACAATTATTTTTTTCATACGTTACATTATTATCAGTAAAATGTGTGAGACTGGTACCTTGTTCAGTTTTTACATCCAAGTATCCCAGCCTCCCTGGGAGGTGTACGACGAATGAGAGAAAAAAAAAATAAAAACAACAAAAAACGAGTTAATTTTAAGGTAAATTACAAAATTATATTTATCTAAGGGACGTCATCGGATCATACTTCTCGGTATTTTAATAATATAAAAACAAACTTTTATCACAGGGTTGTCAATAAAAGACTGGGACATGAAAAAGCAAAGTCGCATGCTCTGTTGCCGGTGTTTCAATACTTTGTAATCATGCAGTTCACTCGTTTTCTAGCACTGTTACCCATTGAATGTAAATTCCCATAGGTTGCATGTTCAATGATATCGCTACGTTACCTCTCTGCCCACAGCTACTTTTAGTAGTATCGATAAAAGCACATTTATCGCTACGACAAAAAGCCTATACAGGATAGTTTCATTTGCTGTTGACTGTACTTTGTAAGCTTGTTATAGCATGCGTGCATTTTTTAATGTCGATACGTCATATAACGTAACATCTTGTTAAGTTCACAGTTACTTGAGAACCAGCATGTGACTGAAGTGGCTGGTGATATTGATGGTCTATTATTACGTCGACATTAAGCGTTCACATTACAATGATAATTTGGATTACGATGCAAAAAGTTTACAAGAGATCACTTAGTAATTGATTCTTTATTGCTAGAAATTTGTGAACGAGAAACAAAATTAATTACTGGTAAATTCCATTCAATCGCAAAGATAAATCTCTACTTATTTAGCAACGATTTAATACATACCTAATGCCCAGAAATAATAATTGCGCACGCTTAAGGTAAAAAAAATAGATTCGTGATATAATGTATTAGATAACTGCATAGTTCGTGTATCATCTGATGGCGTCACTCGAGGCTAATGGACCTCACGGATCCTCCCTGACTCCGCAGTGAGGACGCCCGGTCGTGACCAAGCCTGGTAATCGTCGGCAGCAGGAAGCAAACTGCTACTTACCAAATTAAAAAATATATGGTGTTGAACCATTGCATTTGTTAGGCATGAAGATGCTTTTATGGGTTTCCTGTTTAACATACAATTAGCACCTAGCTTTGGTATCAAATACAAAGTGATCAGTAGCATATGTATATTTGGTAAGCTAGCAACCTATCACTTTTTCCAAAATATCAGCTATTCAGTTAGATGTGGCAGTTTAAGGTTGAGAAATAGCGTTACGGGGAGATGGACTTTTTGACCCTGTAAAGATAAAAACATGGTATATGTATATTTACCTACATAATATATTTATTAAAGTCAGAAACTTTTTAACATACCTTTTCATTAATTCCCTGGTGTGACATTGCTTATTAATCAATACATACTTACACCCGTTGTTGCTGAAACAATTTTGCTCATAAAGAGTGTGACAGAAATATTTAGTAGCAAGTTCACTTCGCCTACCTGCTCAATAAAAATTTACATTCAATATCAAGACCAGTACATAACAACATTCTGCAATAGTATTTATCACGCGCAGGCAACATTAACGTTCATTATTTATCAATTCATTCGTTAATAATTATATGTTTACCTACTATTTAATTCATTTAGAAATGGAAATCGCGAGTACAATATGTTATTGAAATCCAAATTTAGGGAACTGCATAAGTAGGTTAGATACATAGATGCAAATTAAATAAATGTTCGGAAGGAGTTTAACTTTATATTATTGAGTATTTAGACAAAATAGAAAATGAATTCTTTTAACATTTAAAATATACTTATATGAGTAATTTCAAATGTCCCGTGTGAAAATGAGAATAGAAACTGGGTTTGGATCACGGCACACGCACGATACCGTATTCAAACCAAATTCCGAAGCGAATTCGGGTTAACTAACCCACATTACAAATTCTTTCGCGCATTGTACAAAAACATGGTTATGGTAAACATACATCTCAAGTAGATTCGTTTTGTTTGTCTAATTGCGTAGTATGATTATCTAACGGTTTAAAACTTAACCAATTTTTTTTTGCGGCTACTCACAAATATCAAGATACATAGGTTACATTACAATAGCATACCCCACAGAACTTAGAAAACAGTTTTATTTTTCATATGTCTATATGTTACCCATATTGAAACAAATTGCTGCCAAATATAAAGCAAGAATTTATTTAAGAAATGTTAATTCAATGTTTGATTTATAAGAGCAAGTTGCGTGGGTGTGAGACAAAGCTCCGCGACCCAGTGCGCCCAGCGACGGGAAAGGTGACATTGACATTGCTGACGAGGCTGTAGTAGCATTGAACTTTGCAGGTATTTTGTTTATAAACAGTCCGCGACAAATTCTTAATATGCACCCCAATCTTAATATGCAAATTTGTTTCTATTAATAAATTGTGCCAAGTTCAAGATGTGTGGCTCAAATGTTTCGGGTGAAAATATTTGAGGTCCTTATTTTTTAAAGAACAAAAATAAAGTATTCTTTGATCCCTCGTATACAGTACTATCATAACTCGTAGATAATGTATCGCTCTTATTGTAATGACATATATAATTTTCTGCCTGACTGTCCGTTATTCACTAAGCTAGTTCTCAGATTATATTATTTCATGTAGTTTTTAAATTTGAATTCATAAATAAATTACAATCGAGAGGTAACATATGTAAATATTCCACTTACATTGTATTGCAAAGTAATTATGTATGAATGACCATCAACATCAAATAGGCCTGGCACTTGCGATTCACTTGTTGTTTGCGTCAAGACTGTTTACAACAACTTAGTACGCATAATTAGTTCATGATCCACGCAGCGGTGGCTGATAACTCGATCATTCCCACGATCCTCAAGGGTATGAGTCAACCAAGCCCACGACCAGGGCAAGGTCTAGAGCGCATTGGGCAACACTAGGCTACGTGCTAACGACACTAAATTGACGGAGTACTGCGCCACGAAAATTTTAAGGGCGTTTTTGTTAGAGCCGAATACAACACTATCTCCTGCTCTTATTAACAACACACCACTAGTATCTGCAGCAACATTTTTATCACAATTTCTATAAGGTAAATTATTAGTTAAAGTTATTTTCCTACATTTTTGCATATAGGCTCTCCTCTCTGGAGAGCCAATGACAAAAAAGAAACAATCAAAATTAACTAACTCTATTTATGTCATTTTCAAATATGTATTATCATTTATTTATTCCTTTTGAACAAAAACTTATGTGTTTAAAGTTATCTTTACATATTTATGTGAGAGCAAAAGGTATTAATCAAAGTATTTTTTTAATAGTAATGCTTATCAAAAAATCAATGACTCATATAGTATCTAAATGCTGCGTAAGTATATTAATACTTTATTATTTTTTATGGAGAAACGAAATCGATTTCATATTGTTTATTTTTTAGTAGAAACTCCTAATACACCAATAAATAATTTTAAATTGATTTCGTTTTTTGGAATATATTATTACTATGGTAAGTACAATATCGAACATCCACGTAGGTCGTTCTATTACAAAATAGCGGCTTCCTGATACCAATCAACAATTAACAATAACATCGGCATTGCCTTTTTTTGTGGTGTTTATAGATAATAGTGGTTATGATTAAAACACATCATGGTGCAAAAACTTGAGTAAAAACCGATTATTGAACCGTGTGACTGCGGAGCGGTGCAGAGTCTGGCCGTGAGATGAGGTCGCTTCGAGCATTATTGATCTGTTTCTTACTACGTATTGCATTACATTCTTCAACAATATGATTGACTACCGCACACCTAAAATGCCAATTTTCTGATAAATCAAAATGATGCCAGCAGTTAAAGGATACATAAATGTATTAAAAGAAAGAACAATAAACCTAAAGATAAACGCCTTTCAGATTATCTATCACTATCAGAAGGAACCAAAGGTTAACTAAAACATCGCTGGTTTTCCCACTCCTTGTATCTTAAAAACTTTTTTAATTTGTTACTCATCGTAGACTGAAATTGGTGTGAGGACTTATACTTTTTTCTTCAAATCAAAATTGTTTGTCGCCGATATCATTCATTTTGGCTGTCACCAGATTTTAAATAACCACTTGATGAAAAACGGAGCGCAGTCTGGCTAATTGGCAAGTCATTTGAGGATTTTATTATTTGATAAGCCAAAAGTCATATATGAATAAATATATGTTTTTACTCGCTATGAACTCAATAAAATTTAATTTACCTTAATGGAATGTAAAGAAATTAGTTTTTTGAAGATCTATAAAATGTATCTTTGAAACACAAATATAAAATACAAGACTGGTTTTCATTAAAGCACAGGTGGTTGACCCATCAAAATTACATCGCTCTTAACATTTACGAATTAAATCTAGCTTGTTAGTTGGATCATTATTCTAGAACGTCATGAATCAGAGTATCTATGTATGTAAATATCCAACTGATATTTTGCATAGTGTGTGTGCATTCAATGTTGAAAGAACACGTTCAAAAGATTCCGTTATAGGCCGCATTCTAAAAAGCATACTATAACTAAAAAGGATAAAAGCAAAATTAAATGTACTTTCTCCACGCACAATGAGTTATTTAAAGTAAATGATAAATGAATACTAAGTCAGGTCAGAAGATAACTGGAAATCACGTTGAACTATAACATCTTAACTAAAGGTGCGACGACACGATAATGGCCAGGTTTTGTTCCTTTAGAATTATATAAAAGAATTTATGATTATGAATGCGCAGTACCACACCTTCATCCCACGTTTCCGATGCGAAGCATGTGCCGGTGGTCGGTTAGTCCTCCTGTCATTGACGCTTTGTTAAATAAAAAGAAATATAGTATTTTAAAACTTGCTTTACACCGATAGTACTACTTACGAATAAAGTCTACTCATACTAATAAAATAAACCGGACAAGGCAATAATCATTTGTGCTGTATTCAGTGGTTGTGGTAAACAGTGGTTAAATAAAAGATTGTATATGAATAATATAGGATTATTTTAAATAAATAAAACTTTATCCTCGGCTCTCTGTCTAAAATGAAAATTCTCGCTATCGACCATTCTCGCGGGAAATTTTGAGAAATCCTTTCTTAACAGATGGTGAGTTCTGAAAGCAACTCTAAATACCTACTGTCATGTTATCAACGGAAAAATTAATTGTTACAGATGTGAACCTGTTATGTGACTGTCAATAGCTGGACTGTAGTGTTGTAATGGACTCTGGTGTTAAAGTAGTGACGTCACCATGCATACGATGGACACCATGAGCTATGGCCACAAAAAATACCGGCCTCCGCTGTCGCCCACCAACTTCTACCAGCATGACTACTACTCCAGGCACACCACACTCCGTCCTCAGGTATGTTGATATGTCTTATCTTCCATGCTGGCATTTAAGAAAAGACATAGTGTGTACCAGATTTCATTCTAACTCTAAGGCCTTCCGAAGATTCAATAATGGTTTTCTTCTTTTAAGCGATGGGCTAAGCAACCTATCAACTATCTGAATCTCAATCTAGCAGAACGCTTTGTGAGAAATTCCAGTAGAATTCCAGCTACTTTTTGCCAATCCCTACTTTTTGCTAATCTGCGCCAAATTTAGAGAAATCACTTAATTGGTTTTTGAGTTTATTAGTAACAAACATACAAAAATACAAATATTTTCTCTTTATTAGTAGTGTATATATATTCTGCGACATTGCTATATGATACTTTCTTTCTACTACCTTAAAATCATCTTAATTTTGCTTTGATAAACACGTGCGATATGTTTACAAAAAGTTTATAATTAAACGAAGAAATTGGAGATAAGTAAATTATATACGTTAAAAGTAATTAACACGAGAAGCGGTTAACTTTACGTACATACCTTCGTTCAGATTAGTGACGATTTTGGATATTTATGTTAGCGTTCTTTGTCGGAACAAGAGCGAGAGTACGATATTTTAATTCAACTGGCGATCGTTGTAGAGTACCGTTCCAACTAACGGGAATGTCCCACCGGCCCTAGCCCCGGCTTGAATGGCCCGGATCAACGCCGACATCTCGAAAATTGTACGGAATCTTCAATTTGGTGGTAATGAACTGTCAGCAGACAACATCTGCTAAGTTATTTATGTTGTTCTTATTTATGTATTGATAAACAAATGTTTGGACTAGGTATTTTAGTTTAATTTTAACATTATTCAATCAAAACACGGGAAAAATTCTAAAGTGCTGTTATTTCAATGATGGTAACAATTAACAAGTTATTGGAATGGAACCAATTTAGAACAAAATAACTCGTTGGTTCCCTGCTCGATTTTTGCGATCAGCGTGAGAAAAACATTCCAATGTGTTTAGATCACCTATACAAGCATTAAGTAGACAATATGCAGTGCCTTGTTCCATTTTACAAAGAGTACAAAATACTTATAGAGTAATAATCTTCAGGTAACGTTAGAAGACTTACTTTTCGTTTTCATGAGTTGATTTATGTTATTATTTATAATATCTTACACAAATAATACTAGGTAGTGGAAAAAAAATATTATTAGATATTAATCGTGTTTCAAGAATAAAATTGACGGAAGTTTGTTCCGGCAGAGTTAATTTGTCAAGCTAATATTGTTTTGCCTTCAAAACTCGTGTAGAGTGACGTACTAATTAGTTACGAGTATACGGATGTTCTTAGAATAGGAAAGACGCATTGTTTCTTGTTATATATTTTACTATTCTTATATACTTACCTTGGTTTATGTAGTTTAACGCAATGAAAATATAAAAAATCAAGGAGGCTGCTACACAGATTAAATAAAATCCGGGCATATTTGTGAATATACCTGAGTCATATTATAAGAAGATTCGATTTAAATATACTAATCAAAGACAAACTGAGAAGTTTATCACTGCCGATTTTTTATACCGTCAGTTTCCCATTATCTAACCACTCATTTTCTCTTTTATTCAATCTTAGTTTGACCACGGGCAAACGGGAACAACTGCGCTACAACAACGTAAAAGAGACTAAATCTTTCAACTTTCCAAGGCCACTTTTATAACTAGCTCTCGCCTGTGGCTTTGGCTACTTGAAATGTATCCTACGTCTTTCTCCATATACCACATTAGTTATTAATTCAAAATCTCATAAAGTTTCAGGTACAAACAAATAAACTTACTTTTGCATATAAAATATTGATGTGGATTAAAGGACTACGATAAAAAACCTTTGCATTGAATCAATGACAAGAATTCATTTGAGGAACATCTAGTGTCATTCACCGACGGGACGCGACCGTTACTTTTTCTACAGTGAATAATTTTGGTAGTGTGTGTAAGTATAATTTGTCATGAGAATTTCGATCCTACTACCTAATAAATGAATAAACTTATGCCCACTAGACTTTTTTAAATCTGTAACTCATATTAAGTGACGTGAAAAAAGCGGCCTTATCGCAATAAGCAATAAAAAAATATTTAACTATCCCACCTCTGGATTGGTTGAAAATAAATTAACACAGTTATATATAAGAATAAGGACACTTTCAAAAAATTGCATCTTTGATAGAGCTTGAGGTAAAAGAATCGGATCCAAATTGGACAATTTGAGGTTTGGTACTAAAGTTAACCACAAACTCATTGCTCACGTACGAGTTTCAGCAAAAAATGGTCACGCTGCTACTCGTACATCAGACACATACTGTAGCAATAAACAAATTATTTTGACTACGGCCATAGAGATCAGAATAGGGCCATAGAAATGTCATATTATATTTGTAACTAAAGACTGTATCGTCGACTTGTATCGTATGAAGTTTTCTCAACAGTTATCAAATTTTCAGATAAGTCTCAAACTAGAAATGTAATATAAAAATACTATAGAGTTGCGACGACACTTTTATCAGTCTTACCACTAGTCACCATCTTCTAATGTCCTAAATATTATAAATGCGAGAGTTTTAAGGTAAATATATATGGTTGTGTTTGTAGCCCCTTCACGCAACATTTTTACTAGACGGATTTTGATGAATGTCAGTACACGGGTGGAATATAACCTGAAATAGAAGAAAATAAATATTTATATCTCTTCAGCTATACGGACTTTATATATCTTATTTCAAATTTTATGACTTCGATATACATATTATTTCAAGTTCGACAAACCATAGACTTCGTCATGAACGTTGTGATTGTATAGCACCAGCGGGTCCAATACGTTGAGAATCGATTACGTGACGAAAACAAATAAAAAACGTCGATCTCATGCTCTAGTGAGCTACATCGGCGTGATAATCCAGGTGTGGTCATTTAGCTACATCGATTGTCGATTGTGATTAACGGTATACATGGTCTTCGACTATCATTGATGTGCCAAGTAAAAACAGGTTGCATCTGGCGTGTGTTTCGTTAATAGGAAAATGTTGTTAAATTCAAATATTCATGGAGAACTTAAAGAGTTTTAATTGTGTCTAATGCATTTTTTATATAACAAGTTAGGTGAATAAATTTTTCATAAAACAAGATAGACTTTTGACATAAAAATCAAATAAGTACTTATATATAAGTAAACTGTGCTGTACAAATATTTTTTAACTATGAACATGTGACTTAATTATTTGATTTAATTATTAATTCTATGGGTAGACTACCTAGTCTAGGTGTATGACAATTTATTTTATTTACAATTACAATTTAAGAACTCAACAAAGTAAACAATCAATTTCTTATAACTTGTAATGGCTATAAAAATTTGATTCTTATTTTCTTATTTAACATAAATGTATACATTAATATAGAATACGGTCATAGATCTACTATAAACATATACTACATTTAAGAAGCAGTTGAGGAATAACGGAAAAGTTATTATGAAGCAAGAGAAGTAATAAGAATGGCTGGTTTTCAGATAATATAGTTTTCCGTTGATATAAAAGGAATCTTTTGACAAATGTTTTAAAAATATGTTTTTGACAGAGAACGTCAGCATTCAATTTTTAATGCTCACGCTTTTGTGATTAGGCGAGTTAAATCTGTAACGAGACACGAGAGTACATTACCCTCATATTTTTGCCGTTGTAGTAGTCTACAGAATAGTTATGTGAAGAATAGAAAAATCTTAAAAGAACCTATTACAATAGATGTACAGCTATTATTATTCATTATTACTCTACGTTTTAGTTCCAACTTTATAATTTATAACAATATACGGGTTTGAAACTTAATACGAAGTAGTTGGTGCCCGAGGCATAATTCCCGTAGGAATAGACCCACCGAATTATAAAATAAAATCAAGCGAAAGGCAGTGCATTATCTTATCGTAACCTTGTAAACACTTGGAAAATCATTGAAAATTCAATGAGGTTTCAAAAGTAAGATATTTAGTCGGTGTTAATATAGAAAATACCTAATTTGTGTAAACCAATCAATCACCTACTCGGTTATAAATATTATTTCCTCTTGTTATCACAGATCTACCTATTCATATTGCACTTTAGGTCCGTTAGAGATAACAAGAAAGAAATCATAGAGCGAGTCATGAATACTTTTTATTAATGCAAAATAAAACTTCTACGGAGTTAATGAAATGATGTAAGAATTGCGAGTAGGTGGCACGGCGTGTGCGCACGAGCGCGGAGGGTCGGCACGCGAGACTCATCTACGGCTGATCCTGGCCAGAAAAACCCAGGAAACGTGCTGATGCTGTTAATGAATAATGATGAATGGCCTTCCGCATGTTCGCTTAATTACTCGTCATAGCTGAAGCTAGCACGCGCAATGTAAATTTTGTTTGTTCTTATGCGGCTCCGGCGGCGGGCGCGCCTGACCGTAAAGACACGCGCTACTAAATCTAGTTTTCCGCAATTATGTAATAATCTCATGTGATCAAGTCATGAGCTAAGATTATTTAATTAAGAGTGCAGAGTGGATAAATTATGGAGCTTAGTAAAAAACACTGCATAAGTTTAAGTCTATTTTATGTTATTTTATTCAGGAATACGGCAAGAAGTTATGTGTGTAATAAGTGTAGTAAGTAGGTACTTAATATATATTAATCAACCTAATAAAATTATGCTATTCTTAAAACCTTCATGTTATTAGTTACGGCATAATAAGTAAAAAGTAATTATGTGCGTTAGAACTGGCACAATGAACTCTGGATAAAACATGGGTAATGTCGAAATGTTTACTGAAGACAGGCTAGAGAAGGTCGAGAGTCAAGCAACGGTGCTCCAACATCGCGCCTGATTTTTGTGTCAACGATCTCAGATTTCCTGTTTAAACAGCTGTAGGTACATCTATCGACTTATAATAATGTTGAGAATTCCTACACGTTCAACCTGTTTCGATACTTTGTTATTGGTATCTTATCTATTCAAGATACAAGCCAAAATTCTGTAACGGTATTATGAACATTTCTAATAATTAAATGCCAATCAGATGAGAGATACGCTTCACGCACGTTGTAATTATTATTTTTTTTATTGAATACGATGATAGAAAAATTTAAGCACAAGATTAAACCAAGTAGGTACCTACTTATTAATATAAGCTGTCAAAAAATACATTAACTTAATGTTACCCGCGTGTATGTCATAGTTGAGGTTCAGTAATGATAATTTAATAAAGTTTTCGCTGTCTGCCGCTGTCGTCATGAACTTACTTGGGGTACTTGTGTAAATTATATAAATATTTAAAGAATACTTAAGTACAAGTGTATATCGGATATAATATTGTGAAAAATTTGATTTGAATCGTAAACATAACTAAACCTCTTTTTCGACAGTAGAGTATAGAGTGGGATGTCTTAAGTACTTACACAATAATGGCGATTCTGCAAGTATGACTTATGACTGATTTGCTGCTTTAAAAATAAATAGAAATAGGTACCTGTTCTAGAACAGAATAGACAAAACAGAAGGTCCCCAGAGTTCGGTTGGGAAGGTGTGGCGGGCATCGTGCGTGACGGCCGCTACTCTGACATGCAAAGTGGTCACCGCTCTCTGCCCTCCTACCGTTACACTTTTAATTCGCTTTCCAGTCCCACTGGGCTTGTAACGTTAGGAAATGTTCACAATGGATTGATAAATTCGCCTACAGAGGCAACTTGTAAAATAGCGTTATAAAACACGTGAATTTTAGTTTAGAGATCTGCTGAAATTCATTGCCTGAACTCTGTTTCTTTACTTGTCTTATAAATAACAATATTGTAAAACCATTTTATATATTTATTGTTATCTCGTATTTAGGTCCTGCAATCTTTATTTATAGTCACCAAATTGTTCGCAAATTTAAAAGTTATAAATAAATCTAGTAAAACCTAATTCGCCTGCTCGAGTCGCCACATACCAATGTGAATCTCCTGTGTTCACAGGAGGTGTATCATTATGTTGAGCAGCTCTCACTATGTAAAATTACTTCGCTAGACAACTATTTCGATGGAACAAACGCCACTCTCGCTCAGCTCTTGTTGATAACAGGCATTTACATATACCGTACCGTATAATAAAAGAGGAATAAGTTGCTCCGAGCTACATTAGGGTAAAGTCTCTTACAGGGTAGACAGAGCCAACAGACTTGAAAAGTCTTCCATTTAATTTGAAACAAAGAGAGGATTTCTTCTTACGTGACTATTTTATTTGCCGTTATGGAATTAGCTCGCAGACCACAGTCGTAACACAATAATTTATTCCTATTACGGAGGATATTGACGGAGCCCGATGATTGCTACGACACGACGTGCTACGAGCTACGACATGACCTTTCTTATAAATTTGCACGAAAGCATAAAGCTATTCGGGTGAAATAATCTCTTCGATTTTTTTGCCAAGAGGTTTTCTGCTTACGGATTTACGTACGGAGTTTGCCTTGCATTACAACCTTATTTTTTTTTTTTATAAAGATGATTTTGTTTTTCATTTGATGTTCGAGGCCCCGATACATAGAAAAATCTTAACTAATTTAACATGTTCACGGATAAACCGCTAAACAGAATTTAATGAAATATGACCTGTAGTTTTAAACTCGAGGAGAAATTAAGACAACAGATGGAATATGGCTGCCATTTATGGGCACTGGAAAAGCACTCGCACTTAAAATAATACATATCCATGTAAATAGTAAATATTGCGAGCAAGGGTTCCCATCCAGTTCAATTTTATGAGTTATCCGACCTTCGGCGTCCGCGCCGGTGCTCTCGTTTTGTTGCGTCGTCGCCGGGCCACATTAGTTCGTCTGCAAATTTCACCTATGTCGAATCTCAGAATCCTGGTGATTAAAATTGCCAACATAATAATAATATTCCTATCGAGACAATTTTTTTTGATAAAATTACTTACAAATTTTTAACATTTTGTTGCTCGTTTGAAAGAACCCTGCCTGGTTTTATAAGTGTTTGGTAAAATAGAATAGGTTGACTGATAGATAATGCTTTTAGCATTAAGTCCGCCAATAGTGCCATACATTTTGTGTAGTAAAGTTTCAATACATAAATAATTATTTTAAAAGATTTCAATTACTCAAGAATATCGCGCCTCCCATCATCACCCAGTCCTTTTTACTACGTGTGCTAGTTCAAATCTCAGTTCATTATCTAGATTTATAAAAAATATAGTAACTTGTAACTAGCACTCGAAAAAAGCCTTGTATGTTTTTGTATGTCTAATACAATCCTTGCAAGTTATTACTTACAAGATTTTATTTTTATTTTACGATCCATATCGACTTAACTAGGTACCTACCAAGTATGTCCGGACGGACTCAATTCCATTACGTTACCATATTTATATCGTAGAAGATGAGATGTTCACAAATAGCTATTGTCTGTATCGGTTTATTTATTGTCCGGCGATAAACTAGAAAACGCCTCTTCAATATAAAATTGAATTGAATTTACTGAATATTGTGCTTTATATTATGTAGTTCGAAATAAGATAAAAAGTACCCAAAAAGTACACTAAAAACACAAGACTAAGTACACTTAAACAATTTAGAGAAAGTTAAACTATTTTGATACAAAAATCGTCCATAGAGTAAATACCGAATTAAGCATCCATAGATATAATAAAATAGAGCGTCGGTGTTCAAATCGGTAAGTTGCCCGGTTAAAATGCGTGATGCGCAGAAAGGCACAGGTTCAAATCCCACCTCGGTCTTGTTCCAATGACAAATTTCAAAGTTATGTACATTAGTTTGAATACTAACCGATGATCTTACGGTATTATTTAGTGGTTAACGTACAAAGACAAAATATTACCGATGGCCTTACAGACAGTTTTGAAGATTCTAAGGTATACGAGTATTGTGCAGTCACATGATCCATTTTACTAAGGGAAGTTGTGAGGGCTTTGATTAGTATGACAAGCCATGAAAAGAGTCTTAACAAGGCTGCCAATATTATTTTCAAAGACACTGGCTGGCAGTAAAGACATTCACAAAACAAAATAAAAAATGTGTTCTGCGGTGGTAGCTAGTAATGAGTCGGTTGGGTCGAGTTGGCTTGCATTACGATAACTCGGTGTTACGTGGAGTGGTTCGCCTTGCACTTGGCTCGTCTTCAGTGCAACAGCCGCGGCTGGCCCTGGCCGGACCGGCTTCGCGATAGCTAAGCGATTCGGGTCAACAGATAAACCGGCTACCGGCAGGGTTGTCGACAAATACAAATACTTAATACAACGCTAGTAATTGCTTACAATGACTTCTCGGTTGTAAATTTTGTAATTTAAATCTTTTGGTTTGTCGACAACCTACGTTCAGCTGTTTGGCTTAGTGATAGAATTGAGATACATACATACAGATACACATAAATAGTGCCAGGTTGCTAGCCCATCGCCTAAAAAAAGCATTTCGAGTTTATAATCTTATCCCTAAGTCGCCTTTTACGACATTAATTGTTTCAAATAACTACTTACTTACTTGTCATTTAAGTTTAACATAGTTACATCTTTAACTTGCGTCAAATCTATGGCAAAAACTAAAACACACATATTCAACGGACAATTGAAGTATAAAATTACTTAGTCACACTACACGCTTCTGCGGATTTTGTAATTTTTATAGATACCTAATGCAAAACACTCACATTTTTAGGAAAGAAGAGAAAAATAATAACATATGTAGTAAGGATCTAATTTTTGATAGCCCTAAGCTGCTGGCATAGTTCGGGATTAGCGGGATCGAGTTAATATGCTATTGTTATCATTTCCGTGTGAACCTAAACATTCTTTATTGTAATATGAGAGTATATACCCAATGACCATTACTTTCTTAGCTTTAAGTAGGTTAAAGCTATTAATGTATATATATATATATATATATATATATATATATATATATATATATTAATAGCTTTAATATATATATATATATATACATATTATATGTATAATACATATATATTATACTATTAATATATATATATATATATATATATATGTATCAGAATGTCTTTTACATCAAAATTGTTAACTTGTATCATAAACTGTTTAAGTGTTCTATACGATTTTATTCGATCGTGGTTTCACAAATGTGTTATAATTAACGTATTTTTACAAAAGAGTAAAGATATTTTTCATAGATTTTCTTCACATTAATAACGTACATACATATTCTAAATATACTTATAATCGATATTACAAAACTTGTTAGTAGTCTTCCAGCTTATTATTTACTATCTGTCGGACTAAAATAAAAACTAGTCGTGTAGGGTTTATATTTAGCCAGGTATCCTACCTGCCAACCTGTCCTGCACCCAGCTTATACAAACTCTCCATACTTCGTCACTAATTTAATTAAACATGCCGTATAGCTAGAGGGAAGATAAAAATGGCAACATTTTCTTACAAAATATAACCATTTCAACAAGACGTTTTTAAATTCTTCAGTTTGATTCTGTTTGCTTAAAATGAATAATAAATGATCCTTTAATTTAAAGAGAACATGTTTGTTTTTTTTTCTTATGGCACAAACTACTTCTATATTATATAATTAGGAGAACCTATACCTAGACTTTAGGAGAAACAAAGAATTTTATTTGTACGTTGTTAAAGAAATACAAAACATGTGACAATGCCATTCTAAATGACAAATATAAAGTGAGTAACCGCAAGGAAAGTCCTCAAGAGTATGTCAGTAGGTCCAGACTTACCTTTCTCCGCATCGCCGGCACATCGCACTGCACAAAACATATTTCACAGCTGATTTCGTGGTACCCACTACGCGTTTCATTCATCACATGAAGTTTCTCTTGCATACTAATCAAACAAAGATGTCTTTCCAAATAATTTATAATAAGAAAGCCTTTGATCCGAACCGTTTTTGCTTTATTGATTAAAAAGTGTTTATAACATTTAGTAGTGGTAGTTAATGGGACTATATATATTTGAATTATCGTCTAGCTTTACAGCCGAGCACGAACCGTCTTCCTGGAATGACTGTTTTATAGCAAATAACTAGTGTGATAGCATTCTTCAAGAAAAAAAAAATTAAAAAAAAAATTAAAAATGATCTCTTAAGATTCAAAATTGAGTACTTATTTACATTTATTTCTAGTCAGGACATCAATAACTAATACTAACTAAAATTGTAGTTACGTCCTAAATCCTTTTAAATCAACAGAAACGCTAGTTTTCCCACTAGAACAAAGAACAGACACAAAACTAATCTCATGTAACTATCTAAAAATGAATAGTGCAAATCTTCCCGAATTGAGGGCTCTCGGTCGAATGTTAAACTCTACGCAGAAGCACGCAGTCGCCTGGCACGCATATCAATGACTGCCTTCTTTCGCACTTGGGTTAAATGCTAAAATATTCAAAAATGCAAAATATAATATCACACCTTATGTAAAACAGTATCATTTTTCGTTTCATTCGTTAAAACCTTTTGACACCAAGACAGCAGAAGAAAACTTATAGGTATACAGAAGATCCGATGACCTGGTTCAGAAAAAAAAAGTTAATCAGAACCATTCCCAGAATAAAGTTATGAAATTATAGTAAGTAATCCTGACTCTGTTGTAAATAAACATGTGCAAATTTCCAGAAATAAACTTAGTAATATACTTTAAAAAACTGGATAGTTTGTAGAGCTGACACAGTTCGTTAAGGCTACCTTATTCTACATATCGAGAATCGCATTATCCGTGACGCCTTTACGAGTGGACCGCACATTCCACTCGACATGGAAATTATAGGCATCAATTAACTTCACACGACCAACTCAATCGCACATGTTAATTACAACATTCCCAGAATGTTTAAAGCCTTTGTTTTTCAGGTATGTTGCATATTTACACTGTGAATCTTTACATTAGGTACCTTTATTACGTTACTATTAATCTGCATCAGGAAAGTAACAGTCAAAATTTACCTAATCACCTTTGATTATAGATTAATTCGACAATTCACAAGTACTTATCAATCTTTAAGCATATAAAAAAAATTCTGGAAAGATGCATAGCTCAGATGCGTGCGATCGTGTCATTTGGGGATGACGTTAATAAAATAGACGCCGTCGAAGAAAACTATATTAGCAATAAAATGTGCAGACGGTTTGCAAGCGAGGCTTTTGACCTGCCCGAGTTCAATGCTCGCGGGCTCGCAGCTAGACCAAATGCTGCTAATAGGTTATCCGAACCAAGGGCGCATTCAGAGGGGCCGTGGCCCTCCCCAGATGTATTTCGTATCCTTTGTGTTTCCATTGTAAAGGTTGTAAAGTCCTTATACTGATGATAATTGATATAATTATGATAAGGGTCGTTTCAAGGATGATATGATATAAGCAACCGTATCGAGTGAATATAGAGTGAATATTTATTGTACCAAATAAATATATATTATTACCTGATACAGAATACGAAAGTTCCGCATAAGTGGAATTAAATGCCTAAGTAATTATAAAAAATAAATTAATGAAATGAATAAGGCTCATATGGTTATACAAAATTTAGTTAGTGGAGTACTTACAGTGTTGTATACCTTTTGTGCCCCTGCTCCGAGAAACCCTGGATTCGTACCAGATTTGGATTTAAAGAACGTCCGGGCGTGTACCCTATTCTTTAATGATCTGTGTTTATTGCAGTCATTATGTAGATTTTCTCCTGAAAGACAATGAGTGTAATGAGATGAAACGTAGAATTTAATTAAATAGCTTGGCCTGCCGTTTGGTAATGTTGTTTCTTTTAGTAAGTAGGTACTTGCACAATCACTTATTTATTTTCAGTGTTCTAATGGCATTGGTTACTTATACACTTGTCATAAGCATGCTTCAATCCATTGTTATCCATTTGTTAAAATTACAATATTTTTATAAAACTTTGATACGAGTATAATAACCGATTATACGTGGTACCTAAACAATGAGTGTAAATCCTATGATTACTGAGTAATTATGGTAATCGATACGAACTAGATGCCTTATATTTATCGTAGTTGAAGACTCGCCTACTACGCCTATTGTACATTAACAATAAGATCTCTCATTACAGCATCAGTTCTCCATAAATTATGGTCCATCTAAGTTCCATTCCTCCTCGGGCATTGCACGTGCAAACGTTTACTATTCTTTGTTTTGAACGAGCAATCTTTTAACCCTGATATCCAATAGATCTATATGTTGATCTTTGGATATCAGGGTTAAAAGATTCTATTTAGGCAGACACATCTAATTTTATTTAAAAGAAGGTCGCTTTTACTCTCTCTTTCTTTGCGTCTCCCAGTTGCACTTTGCTATAATGCTTCGGAGCCTGGGGTCCACTTTCCGAAATTTTTGCTTCTATTTTGTCCTGTTCGGAACCTCTTCAGTTAATACCGTTTGTCACGCATATCATCAAGCAAAGCATTCCGAAATTTATACCGGAACATTTACGAGTATGTTTACCGCATTCATCTATGTTTTAAAGTTGTAAATTTTCAATTGACTATATAGGTAACTTCTTTTCATTTAACCGATTTTGACGAAACAGATCTTTTTGACAACGCTCCTAAATATATGTAATTCACGTATAAAAACCACGTTCCAATCCGTTGAGTAGTTTGAAGTTATAACGTACCAAACATAAAAACAGATAGACGAAAATGCCAAAAATAATTTTGTTTTGTTTCTTTTACTCTGTTTTAATCGACCTCGACCTGATTTAATCGAATATTGAATGAATTCAGGCGCTCTACTTACATCCGCCGACAAGAGTAGCTCTTACATTTTAGAAGAAGAAGATTACTTATACGAATTTGTTTTTAAAATAGGTTTATTGCAAAAATAGTAGGTTAAGCTTTTATTGAGATTTTAGTAATCGACATTTTGCTCGGACCTTGTTTCTTGCGAAAAGTTGTAAATAGCCAGCCAGCTTTAGCCTATTGGTTTAACTTATTAGCAAACTGTTTCTTTTTACAAATCCATCGATTGCTCTATCCTCAAAGTGAATATTTCGGAACATAGAAATTGGAATTATTATTCCGTGTGATGTACTTGCGGATGAGAAAATGTCATCACTTATTAATTCTTTTTATATAGGTACCTAACGACATACTACAACATTCTAATATGGTCAGATAGCCATGTACAGGTGCGTCCATCCATATGATTAATGACAGAACTATAATTATAGACCATACGTCAACAGATAACATGCAGGATAACATTTTAGAATAGTTCTTGAGAAAAAAAAATTATGCAGATTTTTTATTATAGCTGCAACAATTTAAATATTCACTACCTACTTACATTACAAGGCATGTTGGTGATTAGTACCTAATCAGCCAATCTCAGGGCTATGAAGATAACAACTATTCAAACGTGTAGTACCTATGAAACTTCGAATATATTGTCTAGCTATTTATCCGTATTAAAATTCTGGAATGCAAATATAATCCTGATGCATACGATGGCTTCATAGATGGTTTAAACCATCGTATGAAGACTAAAAATACTTAAAAATATCAAACATATTATTTATAAGATAACACGACTGCTGGCCATCGATCACATAGGGGTTTTTTTTAAAACATTGCGTGTTTCATTATGAACGGTGATTGCAGCATTTAATTATATCTGTCATCATCCCTTTACCTTAATGCCAAACCTTCTACATTTTTTCTTCTATTTCTCGACACGCACTCGAGCAACAATCTATGTTAGCTACTCCTATTAGTCTCACAACACCGTAAGTCAATTTTTATTCTCACCTGTCAACTTGGTTTATTGTCCTCTTGATATAGCCCAATATTTTCAGTATGAGTTACGAATAAATAAGTAAGTATAGGTGTGGCTGCTGTTGTAACTGAGAATCATAGCATCATGCAGCATCCGTCTTATCAAACGTATCTAATTGAATTACACTTAATGGCATAACTGGACTTGACAATTTGCTGATCTACTTTATTAAAGACTAGTTGACACCCGCAACTCCGTCTGCGTGTTATTGGAAATAAGAAGGTTAAGGTTATACAATTTACTCAAATTTTGGTACATGTTACAGAGTAGCTGGTCCCTTTGGCTTCTACTTCACATGATCCAGATATTCATTTTCTTTTTGCTAAAAGAAAATGCTCATCAAGTTGAACAACTTTTGTCAAGACGTCTCTTCAATAATTCGGATGATTTAGCTGGTCTATAATTGTTCTACATCAGGTGTTCCAGATTTTCGATTTTTATACGCCAACATAAAATGCTCATCAGGTTGAACAACTTTTATTAAGAAGTTAATTCGACATTTCCTATAGTTTAGCTGAGTTATTATGGTTCGATATCAGCTGTACCAGATTCCAAAATAAATTATATCCTATATGTTGGCCAGGCATAAAAGCTATACAACAAAAAAGTTTCATTCAAATTCGTTTTGGAGGTTAGCGTGTACAAACAAACAGACTAACTTTTTTTTTCAAATTCATGCTCGGTTACTATTTTTATATCGTTATAAATTATTTTTTTGAAAATATACTGATGTACAGACAAATTTTTTTAACTGTTTTATTATATGTATTGATTATTCGTTTAGGAAAATATGAAGCAAAAATAATAAGTCAAATAACTACTTAGTACTTTTTCGGGCTTTGTACTTAAAATAACATTTTTATAGAAATGACTAAGTACATATTTTATATTCTTTTATATAGTAAACTAACGTTAAACGACTCCTCACCATGCCCATAAAAATAATTTAATTTATCTCATGATAGCGTCATTAGCCTAAAGTAATAAGAAGGCTGGCTGATTTAATAGAATAATAGCCACCTAATCTTGCATTCTTGCAAATGCATTTATATCTACCTAATAAGTGATTTTATTTTGTTTTATTTTTGCTTTTTTATGTATATTAAATAATATTTTGCATTTATTCATTATATTAAAAAAATAAAACAAGCCTATTGTACAACCACAGAAATGATTTCGTCCGTTTTTGATGGTTTTTATGTAAAGATAGATAATTTGAAGGCTATGTTAGAGGAAGTGCCTACAACGTCGATCACGTTATTCTATAATTGCTTGGTCTATTCACCTGCCATAGCCGCGTAATGTTTATGTTTAATATTAAATATATAAATATTTTTTGTTCCAGCTAATTATTTCAGTAGTAGACACTTATTATGTCTTACAATTACCTTGATTACGTACATCTTTATGATTAAATAATTAATTTATACTTGTTTATTTATTTTAGTAAGACTAAACTTCTGCCCGTACATTTGCTGACATAGCATTTCAAAAAATAAATACCATAGAGGTATTTCGTTACCCATATAAAATTTGACTAATAGTTTCTGAAAATATATAAATAAATATAAATATATAGGGGACGAATTACTCAGATTGAGTTAGCCTCGAAGTAAGTTCGAGACTTGTATAATGAGATGCTTACTTAACGATACTATATTTTATAATAAATACTTATATAGATAAACATCCAAGACCCAGGCCAATCAGAAAAAGTCCTCTTCTCATCGTGCCCTGGCCTGGATTCGAACTCTCGTATAGAATTAAGTTAATTAATTAAAGAACCCCAGAATTGTAAGACATACTCCAAAATACAAATTGTAATGTTAGAAATATTATAATGTAAGTATGGATATTAGTAAAGAAAACTTATCTTCATCAAACGAAAATGGTGTGTAAATTTATAAGGCTTTGAAATCGAAAGTCACTTACCTCAGCCGAGAAACTTATGGCGATAGATGACAAATAAGTTAGCAGGAATCTCCTTTTCGGGTCCTCTTCTTCGGTCAGTGTGTCGTGTGTCGTTGGCGTCATGACGTGTTCTTGAACCCAGCAGTCAAAATAAAGATACAATCTAAACTGACACAGATCACGATGGAACTCTCCGAGCACAAAAATAATGATTTTTATAGATAGTTATTAGAATGTAGGGTAAGTGAGAGGTTTTGTGTGATAACACTTTTTTGAGTTCTTATACATTCAGTCAGAAAAGTATCGGGAATGGATTATTTATTTATGGTTCCAAATTCAAATTTTTGTTTTTTTTTTGTTGTTGTTAGATTGGCACAACTGTTTTCCATTTTGGCGCGGAGTTTGAGTTGCATCTGTTGTTTACATTAAATACAGTGCTATTTTTAGTTATATCATATCTAGTGTGTATTGCTAATTTCATAATGGATAAAAACATCGAACAAAGAGTTTGTCTTAAATTTTGCATTGCCAATGGAATATCGTGTTCGGAGTCACTGAAAATGTTACAGAAGGCTTACGGTGAATCGACTTTATCAAAAACTCGTGCTTATGAGTGGTACAAAGCGTTCAAAAGCGGTCGAGATGTGATGGAAGATTTGCCTCGCTCTGGTAGGCCATCAACGTCTGCAACTGAAGTTAACATCGCAAAAGTGAAGGAAATAGTGACAGAAAATCCTCATTCAACTTTGAGAGAGATAGCCACCGAACTTTCTGTATCTCACGAGTCGATCCGTACCATTTTAACTAATAATTTGGGTATGAAACATGTTGCCGCTCGGCTAGTCCCAAAAGACCTGAATTTTTTTCAAAAACTCAATCGCATGAAAGTCGCTGAGGACATGCTAGAACGAGTCAATTCCGACCCAACATTCATGAAACGCATTGTTACTGGTGACGAGACGTGGGTTTACGAGTTTGACATGCAAACTAGTCAACAAGCTTCGGAGTGGCGCCTTCCAACTGAACCGAAACCGAAAAAACCACGCCAAAGTCGTTCAAAAGTCAAAGTCATGTTGACTGTTTTCTTTGACTATCGCGGTGTTGTGCACTCGGAATTCTTGCCGGAAGGTCAAACGGTAAATAAGGAATATTATTTGAGTGTTATGCGGCGTTTAAGAGAGCAAATCCGACGAAAAAGGCCAGATTTGTGGAAAGAAAATTCTTGGATTTTGCACCATGATAATGCACCTTCGCACAAGGCCATCATTGTGAACGAGTTTTTAACCAAACACTCAACAAATACCATCGAGCAACCACCATATTCACCAGATATGGCTCCAGCCGACTTTTTTCTTTTTCCTAAACTCAAATTACCACTTCGTGGCACCCGTTTTCAATCGGTAGAAGACATAAAAGAGAATTCGCGGCGAGAACTGACCTCAATTCCGGAAACAGCGTTTAAAAAATGTTTTGATGATTGGATTATTCGTTGGCGTAAGTGTATCGTTTCTAAAGGAGCATATTTTGAAGGTGATAAAATAAATTTGGATGAATAACAAACAGTTTGTGTATTATTGATCTTTTCCCGCTACTTTCTTGACAGAGTAGTATATACTCGTACACTGAAGCAATTAAACATGCGAGCGAGAGTCTTCTGCTAAACAAGAAGTTTTTTTTTTCTATTTAAGTAATGGATTTTATTCTATAAATGGAAGGTTAGGTGGGGATTATAACTAGACCCTAAGCTCTTTCAAGGTGCGTCCTACCTGAGACAACCCCAAATAAATCAAGTCGGATTGATCGGGATGAAAAAAAAGGTTTTAGAACTTTCTATTTTATTTTATGATCGCTGTTAAAAATAATAATCAATTTGTACTTAAAATGCACTAAATTTAGCCATAAAGAAAAACTGGTTCAGTTTTTCAAAATTTCATAATTATTACCAAAAATATCCAGCATTTCCGCATAAAATGCCGCATCTACGATTTCATATTTTATGGAATGATCAAATATGATATGGTCAAGAGCCATGGTCACATTCTCGTCGTGAGAGGATACTGGGTGAGTGACCGAGGCCTTGACCGACAGCCAGCCTATCATCTCGGAACTATTAGGCATATTTACATTATATCCCATTTGGAGATGGAGCCCGCGCGGAGAAAGTGCTTTGAATACAAAGTCATTATAAAAACGAGGGCGCAGACTGAACGCGGTATTTCGTGTATATAAGGACAAAAGTTGAAGATGTTTTATTCGGTTTCTCATTTAAGAATGACTATTATTTGTCGTTTCATTAAACGATTAATTTAATGATTCATCTGTTATGATCAAAGTTACAAAATATTTAAATGTAAGATAATTTTTAATTTCTCAGTTTTTTATTACAAAAGGTTAATTTCCTTGTCCTCCTTATTTTTTTCACAACAAGGCTACACGTAAACGTCGTTATTAAGCAAAGATTCTATTTATTTGCAATTGGTTCCGCATTTCCGATGCCTAGATAGATAGATAGAATACCCTTTATCTACTGTACATTAATTATAACATAGCAAAGGTGAAAATCGTCTGTACGAATTATTCAATCTCTTCCAGCATAAATGTTGTTTAAATAATTAAAACTTAAAAATATAAATCTGTCATTCTAATGTTTATAATGACACGTTTGATGCGTTGATGTCTTCCGTATTAAACAATTGAATATTCTATAACATTTTATATATTTATAAAGTTCGAGTTTCGCATAAGACACATTGAGTGACACTGTACAGGGCGTTATTGTCGTGAAAAAAAGTATATTGTTATGCAAATTAATATACCTAAATACATATTGCACGTCTTCATTGCTAACGAGACAGGCAAATCCAAAACTCTTGGAAAATCTCGATGGTTACGTTCAGCTGGATAGACTTATGATAGAGTTAAGATTAAGATAGTGACAGGTTGTTAGCTCATCGCCTTAAATATCCATTAATGTATTTTGCAGTTTAAAAATACGAGTGTTAGAAAATTTTCTCTCTTATCACCTTCCGAAGTTAAGTGTTATTTATCAGACTAACTTGCAAACCTAAAAGGTTAAATTCCACTTGCTCTCTAAATTAAAAATAACGGTATTCAAAGTGGCCGGGATTTCGTGGGAACGTAGAACAAAAATTTATTACATTGCATTATGTGATAAAGAGTTGGGTTGTGACGGAAACCGGTATCGCCGCGGAGCGTCGCGTCGCCGGCTGGGTTTGTGACATACGTGTAATACGTGTTTCCGTTATTCACAACGGGGCTAGATCATGACGTGGTGGAAATTTAACATCCAGCGTTAACATTGATTAATATAATGTTAAAATACACATACCTTCTATAAGACGACAAAACTGTGTGATTGGGTCTGGGAACAATTACGTACCTACGACTCGTCCATATAAGTAGATATAGTGGGACTATTTACGATTTTCAATAGAGCGTATGCTTCAAGTACTCCTGACATTTGTAAACAGGGCTCTTAGGGCTCGGTTTCAAATTATCAGAGAAATAGCAATTAATTGTGTGTGTTATGGAAATTACAGTTGGCCCCTAATAATAATATTTAGGTAATTAATAGTTTTCTCATATTTATAATAAAATAATCTAAACGTACGATAGTTTATTGAATAAAGTCTGCGCTTTAATTTTTCTAAGGAAATTGACAACTGGTTTTACTTGAAGGGAAGTTAATTCGTTAGGGATAATGCGCCCAGCGCACACATTTATTCCCGCAGGTTATACGATGCGTTTTACCAACACAGAAAGTAACTTTTCCTATCGTAAGATTTACTTACGATTGCGGCGGTCCGGAGGCAGGTACTTTGTGTATTAAGTTTGTAGACCTTTAGCTCTGAAGCGTTACCTTAGCCCTTAGAGTGCTATCAGAAATACACTTGTATGATGTGAATAAGCTAAATAAAATTACAAGCAAAATAATTATTAGTTATCATCGATTGAATCATTCAGTCAGTCATAACTATTCAGTCAGGCGTAACCAGCGAATCTTCAACAATTTTGTTCATATTTTCGGCGTTATAACATTACATAACTGATTGCCTTATAATGACAGTGCAGTTCTGCAGACTGCCTCCGCTGACGTGCACGGGTGCCGTGACGCGTGTCCCGTTACTGACATACTCGTACTACAAAGTTAATGTCACAATTTTTTTTGCGGATTGTACATGAATTACTACATTTTTAAACATATTCAAATACTACCTCAGCAATGTAAGTCACCAAATCTGAGTTATGTTAATTAGTTTGAGTACTAACCGATTCTCTTACGGTGAGGGCAAACAACTTGAAGAAACCTGCACATTCAGGCAACTGAAAGTGTTACCATGATCAATCTAATACGGGTTAGGTTTCCTGCAAAGATTGCGGAGGTCAGATGGCAGTTGCTTTGTGTAAAAACCTGACTCATCCAACGCAGGATTCATGGTCAAAGGCACACCCCAGGCTTATCTTTAGGGTGAGAAGGATATAATCCAATTGATTAGGATAATAAGGGAAACGTGGTTGGGACCTTTTTTGAATATGTGTACCTAGATTGTAAGGTTTCTACCAAAATCAAAATAAGTCTTGTTTAAGAGCATCGACACAGTCCTACAATTTTATGATTCAGCCTTCCCTGAAGAGGACCAGGAGGAAAATGTTCACATGAAAAGATTAATTAACATCAAAATACATAAAAGAAATGCGAATGACTGACAGACACCGCACAGCTCAAACAGCTGGGTCTATCCCCGTGGCGTGTAGGTTCTTTATGTGGTCTCTGTGTGCACTAAGAAAGGATTTCCCGAAATTCCCGGGGGAACGGGACTAATGTTGATTTTTGGTTTTACGCGGGCGGAGCTGCGAGCGGATTTATATTATAAATAGGAACGTATTTTTGTTTGCCTAATCCTGTACAAAAATTCACACACACAAAGTCAGGTTAGAAGTACCAAAGAGATCATCGAGTTCCTGTTCCTGTTTCTCCCGGTAAACACCTGGTTTGAGATTTATTTTCAAAATTGGATACAAAGTATCACTCATTGACGTCACATCACTTAAATCCAATTATATTTTCGCTTCCAAAGCGCATGTGTAGAAGAAGCGGCGGAACAAACTACACTGCAGCATTTTCACCGAACGTCAATTTACAAATATATATAGATAAACCACAAAGCGAGCAAAGCCGCGGTCAAAAGCAAGCATTATTATGAATGGTTCGCTACTTGGGCTTACTACACCATCATGACTGCCATTTTATAACATAAATCTCATGTAGGCTGCTCATGGTAACCACTACCGTTGCTGACAATAGGACCACTTCTACATTCTCAGCACGTGTTGCTAACGGGCGGAAATGACGTCTTGATGACAACTTGATACGATGCACTATTAAGATGATAGAAAAAGCTATTCACAATCTTCCTCAAGAATTCCAAAGTAATCGCCATCCCGGATTTACTCCACATGACATTTCAAGTTGACGTGATCGATTATCACGCTGAATTCCTATTAGTTTTACACTGTAAAATGCTTTAGAGACTTGTAATGCACATAAAGGAAGGTATGTGTGCGCATACAAGTATATAGTCCTGAAATGAAAGAAAATATTAAACATTCAATTCACATTCAAATCAGCCAGTTAGTGACGAATTCAATCCATTTACCCTTAGAATGTATTTACTTACCATTAAAATTGAAATAATTGATTTCTACGATACTCATATATATTTATTAAAAATACCAATACTTAACAAAAGGAGTGTCAAATTATTTCTTGACTAAAGATATCAATTAACCTTGGTACAGTTCAAAGCCTCCGAATCAATGTCTTATTTTTTTATGACTTATGAGAAGCTTATGTGTTCGCATGTCAAGGTTTTTTGTCACTTATCAATCCAAGCAAGAACTATGGTAATTATTTTACACACGGCAACCATGATTCATTCTGAGTTTTGACTGATCTAGATCGTATCGAATAGCCAACGCCCAATGCGATGGTTTGTTGTTTTAATAATTTTTTTCTCTTTGTTTTTGTTGAGATCGCAACTAATGTATGCTGTTTTTGTTTTTGAAAATTAAACCAGTAGTAGTTGACGATAACATATGTGTGGCATTGTAAAATGATGACTATTTGTCAAAACGCACAAAAGACCAAAAGGTTATAACAGTTATTATGTATAAGCTTTGTCTTTTCATATTCTATTTGACTGTTTATTACCTCTTCATTAAGATACATAAAAATACGAAGAAGTTACAAAGCTGCCACAGCTTGAAGGTTATTCTAACAAAAAATCTTCCTGTTTCATGCATAGTTACAGATAATAAGACCTATTACATGTAATCTGCCTAGGAAGGCTGTCAGATTGCCGCGGTGTCGTGTGGATCTAAGCAACGGAAACGAATGTCTCATGCCACCGAACGGGGTAATTGGGCACATTAAAACAAGCAGAATTATGCACATTAAACTCGTCAAAATATACCAACCGGTGATTTTAGCATGTTTATACGCTTTAAAATTATTTTTTGTATTCATAAACAGCCATTGTATTATAATAAGCGACCGTAATTGATTGTAATTAGTGTGTTGTTTGCTATTATGTCATTCAGCGCTGCCTCGGCCGCATTAGTTCCCTCAGTGGATGCGCTGTGTGACCTACACCCACAAACAACATGCATAGGACCTTGCACACCAATTAGTTTTCAAACAATCTTTGTTTGATTGACGTGCTGTGGATCTTGGTATTTTAGAGGGCAGGCATACATCGCATAAGTAAATATTAAGTAGTCTTATACAAAACAAATACCATAACATAATGTAGTGCCGTTCTTCAAGGGACAATATGTGTAATTACCTACATATTCTACCTATGTAAGGTTTAGAACTTCGGAAAATAATATTCATGAGAAAATGCAAGAGTTTGTTAATAAGCGTTAACACATGCCATCGTCTTAAGAAATATTTAGCCAGAATACAGGTAAAACTGAAAAATATCTTGTTAATTATGTTTCTACAACATATCCAAATTAAAAAAAACCTCATCGCATCAAAACCACATATTATTACGAAATTATTTATGGATTTTTAATTGGAAGTCAATTTCATCAGTGGTGTTGACAAAGATTTGGTGGGGGTATCACACTATGCTAGGGCACAAGACACTGTAAAAATAGGGTTATGCCTACTAGGCTCTAGAACTGGAAGTAAGGCCGATCAGATCCGCCACAAGGTCGCCCAGTCTTCTTGCAAGGGCGTTCATTATTCCAACTTAAAATAGCACTATTTAATATATTATTATATTCTCACAGTGCATTGAGTAACCGGTTATAGCCATTTACATCATATTATCTGTAGCTTCTTCATATTACTTTATCATAATACTAGCTGTATAGTTCAATGCAAATTCTACCTAAAGAGTCTTTTTCATGGATAAAATGTATAAAGTATTTATGTTCTCAGCACTCCTAAAGGCTTGAGGCGTGAGGAATCTAAGAAACAAACATGCCAAATTAACGATATTTATAATTAAATCCTACGGTTTTTGTCGGCACATTGTCGTTCATAGACAATCCCGCATCAATCCCGACATGCGTTCCTTCTTTGATGAAAGATACCCTTGTAATGTCCTTCTCAGTTCCTTAGTTTCTTTGTTAATTTTTCATGCTTTATCCACTCAACCAATATTAAATATATTTGTATGTAACTAGTTAAAAATTATAGGTATTTCTAAAAGCGTTACTTTTTAGAATTCAACTAAAATTGAAAAAAATACTGAAAAGAGTATGTTTAGTTGGTTTGGACATGTCGAGGGAATGGATGAGGACGGATTAACGAAAAGAATTTATAAGGCAGAGCTGACTGTAAAAATGGGACGGGTCGTCCACGTCGAACTTTCAAGGACCACGAATGTCTTGAAAAAGGGAGATGTTAGGAGTACCCGTAATCGTCGAATATGGATGAAAAGAGTAATGAGTGAGGATGAAGCGGGAGAGTGAGCAAGTGGAAATCTATAGGCTTTGCCTTACCCAATAGGAAACAGGCGTCATGGTATGTAATATGTATGTAACTAAAACTGTAAAAATTTAATACTTACATGACGCATACTTTGGAGTACTAACAAAGTATTTATTTATTGTTCTTGAGGGAAATTTTCCCGGAAGAACCCACGGATAAATTCAAAGGTCATTAGAACAAAAAGCATTTCTCGTAATTTCAAATTGGTAGGTAATACGTAAGTATGGTGGAATAAAATCTCATTAATTGAATTTCAATTCAATTTACTTTATTAATATTAATTAGTTTATTAGAATCGTATCGTTTGACAGTCCCATTATCTCATCTTAGAGATTTTCATAATTTACTTACAGTTTTCATTACCTACACCTTTATTTACGTTTCCAATTAATGTATGCTGTACAGCTAAGTAGGTTGTGTCAAGGCAGGACAAGAATTTATTTATTATTAAGAAAATACAATTTCAAATTGGTAGGTAATACGTAAGTATGGTGGAATAAAATCTCATTAATTGAATTTCAATTCAATTTACTTTATTAATATTAATTAGTTTATTAGAATCGTATCGTTTGACAGTCCCATTATCTCATCTTAGAGATTTTCATAATTTACTTACAGTTTTCATTACCTACACCTTTATTTACGTTTCCAATTAATGTATGCTGTACAGCTAAGTAGGTTGTGTCAAGGCAGGACAAGAATTTATTTATTATTAAGAAAATACAATAACTAAATATAGTTATTTAAGAAAAGAAGCATACAATGAGATCGCTGGGTCATGCATGTAATTGTGTTTACTAAGTCATATAAATAAATAAAATACAAAAGCTGTCATGGAATTACTAGAAAATTGGACTTTTAATGGAAAGATGGTAAAGTGGGTATTTTGCCAAAATAAATAAGTAAGTATGTCATTAATCAACTTCTGTCAAAAATTTAAGTTAGTGTAGTGGCAATTACCATGGTTTAATACATGCATGCATGATTTAAAGCATGATCATCAATAATAGTAATTAACTATTACCCTTCTAATCGGTCACCGATAGACTATGAACAACGCTGAAACGAAACTACTGTTCATGAGCCATTAATTAATAATTTGTTACGAGATTTGACCTCGGATTGCTCGATCACCTCAGCAGCATCTTCTCAGAGATAAATTTAGAAATTAAAAAAATATAAATACCTGCATGCAACTACATCGAACATGAAAAGTTTTGTGTTATTTCGATACGTTGGTCAACGGTTCCATGGTGTAATGGTTAGCACTCTGGACTCTGAATCCAGCGATCCGAGTTCAAATCTCGGTGGAACCTGTTATTTTTGTCATGACGTGACATAGAGCGGTGTAATGAAAAAAGCATTCTAATCACCAGTGTACCATTTCTCAAAAGATTCTTATATTTCTAAAAAGATTCTAAATAGGTATATGTTATGTACATTTTCAAAATTAAAATTATTCTGTTGTTGTGTTTGTCAGCCTTAGGTAGGGATAAGTAAAGTATATGAGTCTATAGAAAGACAAGAGACTATAGAGAACGTCTTCGAGTATCTCTTGGATAGCATGTAACAACATCTTCGTCTTCATCGTCACTTACCATCAGGTAAGATGGTAGACAATTGCTTAATTCAATATTGAATAAAAAATAAGGAAAATGTTAGAGCACTTCTTGTAGATAGGTATGCAGATTTTTTTGACGGACTTCAAAAAAGGAGGAGGTTCTCAATTCAATCGTATTTTTAAATAGGCAGAGATTCTTTATGTACTAAATTCTGTTACGATGTAAACAACTAAATATATGCCCGCCACAGTAATAATACTCAGAGGGTCAATAGCCTCATTACGCAATGAAATTTTTAAGAAATGTGCAAAGGGTAATTAAATAGCGGATGTCTGGCCAGCCAAATATATATCTTTATTTATATAGATAATTACGAAGCTTCGTCTCCAGTCTCCACTGCATGACGCGATGCGGACAACCAATTAACTACAATTAGCCAATCGGAGATAGTATCGTTGACAAAAAGTGGGTACAATTTTTTATAGCTAATCATAAATACATTCCAAAGGGGAGAGTCATAGAGTCTCCGAACAAAGGTACAAAGTTGGTATCTCTATCTAGGTACTTGTGTTAAATTGTTATGCTATTAGGGACTTATATAAGTTCTTATGCTATTATAAAGCATACCTACCTATTTTGTAGGTTTACCCTTCGATCATTTATTTGTACTGTGACTTATATACAGAAAATGGTTACTTTTTATGAAAAAGAAAACAGTCGCGAGGAATCATTTCTCTGAAGCCAGTTCACTTAATTCTTCCCATTACAAAAATGCTTGGTTTTAATTATGACTAAGTGTATCACATAAATGTTGTAATTGTTAAAGTACTTCCATTAAAAAGCGCAGGTCCACATTTTTATCTCAGGAAAAATCTGGTTTCTCCTAAAATTGGGACGGTCGGGAAGGAAAACAAAGGAATGTCAACATTCAACATTGTTTTGTTGTTAATATTATGAAAAAGATAACAATTTGTTCACAAAACAGTGATAAAATCAATAAAATGAATGAAGATACATGCTAAAATCTACTACTATATGGATAAATTCGTGGCGCTAGTGTCGCGGTCCCATGGTGTAATGGTTAGCACTTTGGACTTTGAATCCAACGATCCGAGTTCAAATCTCGGTGGGACCTCAGGGAACATTTTTGTTTTTAATTGTATTAATTAATTTTTTAATATCATTATCTCTTAAAAGATTAAATTATCTTTATGTATCCATTTAAAATTAATAAATATTCTGCTGTCGTCATAGTTGTAATATAAAAACAATACTACTTTAAATAATGTATCTATATATCTCTATGTTATCACTAAAGGTATGTAGCTAATCAATACATTAATTACGTAACTAATAAAAATAAACAAGTTTCACCAAAGATGTGCTTCTGCTTCACTTTATCAAAGTGTGCCCGTGCGACATTCTCAGCCGTTTCAACGAGATTGGTTTTTGTCAGGAGATGATTAACAGCGGCAAGTGACAGGCGAAACAAGAAGGATTGCAGACGAATAGCCCACCTCGGGCGGTTCTCATACAGCGCCCAGGCAAATACATATACATTCCCATGAACATTTAGGTACTTTATTAACGTAGCCTGTTAAAAGATTAGATGTGATAACATAATAAGATGACATGTATTTTGTGATTTCAATTTATTTGCACAGAGTTTACGTACCTACCACCTCTCCCGTTTTATATTTTCGTTTAATTGGGCCTTTTTATAAGGCAATTTCCGAGATATTATGAATGTCTAAGTATATGAGTAGGCTGGGCGTTTAAATAAAACTTAACAGTAAGCATTGGCCTAAATAAAGCATTGGCGCAATCAAATATTTTCTTGACTGTTCAGGTAACAAACTGAAAATATAACAAAAATAATTTATTTGCATAACTGAAATAAGTATTTTTCTTAGATATACATACGTACTTTCTTATATTTATCATAAGTAATATTCCACCTGCGGCTTTACTTGTGTGAAAGCCATCTCTTATCGTTCTGATGTATATGTTGTACTAAAGTATTACTAAGTTGGGTAGTTTTTGTGTGAGTAACAAACATGCATTTTACTTGTCAGTCTTTGTGTTTAAAATTTATGCATGATTTTTATTACGTGATTCACCTGCCAGATTCCCGCAGGAGAATGCAGAGAAATGCCAAAATGGGGTGGCGTGGTGGGGGATATTGATTTTTAGACACCCCCAGCTGTCCTGTTTCGGAGTAACCCTCAGATAGGGGTATGTAATGTTTGTTATCTCAAATAAACTGGGGTTGAAATAATTTAATTGATAGCAATAGGTGGCTACCGATTTGATAAAATAAAAGTACGAAATCACTCTCATGTTATGTTACATACAATACCTGCCCCCGTAGTACAGCACAATCGACGCCGTTTTTATCGCGCAAAAAAAAGCTATCGCTGTTTCGCTTCTAATTATGACGTGAAACGGGACAGCGATAGATTTTCGCGCGATGAAAACGGTGTCGCGCGTGTGTTACTACAAGGGCGGGCACGACGTAGGTACCATTTTTATTATCAAATCCAGTTTTGTTATACAATTATTATGACTGTAAATTATTATTATCCTAATAAATAAATATTTTTTTGTTTTTGATGTAAGGATAAAAAAAATATAAGATGGTACTTAAACCCAATTTAGTTAAGTATACAGTAATATAAACCATATTTAAATAAAAATCTGAAAAAAATAAATGGTTCACAATTGATTGTATCTATTCGCTTTTCGTTGATTTTATTTTAACCTACATTTTTAAAGTTTTCTAGCATATTGGTATAACAGGCGTAGTAGCAACAGCAGCTTTATATTCTATTATACACTACTATTTTTTATACACATCACGCCTTACCTTATGGATCATACATGCGGGTTAGACAAAGCCAGGTTAAGCTTATACAGGTGACTGAAGGAATTGTGATTTAGTGATAGGTAAGCCTATTAATGAATTTTGTTACTCAATAATATTTTTTGTTTTACAGAGTGAATACAGGTTTGCCGGCGGAGGGTACCCCCATACTAGCAGCGGTGGCAGTCGCAGTGGGGGGTTATGCTCGGCCGCGCTGGTTGGGGGCGCGCTGCTAGCGGCCGTGGCGGTATTGGCGGTCGCGGCGCTCGCCTTCTACATGGGGGCGCTAAGGCCGGATAACGGAGAACGTGAGTGAACTTTATTATTAATAGAGATTCGAGGTTGGAGAAGACTCTCACACTAGCAGCGACGCTGCGTTTCAGTGTTTTCGAGGTTATTGGCTCTCTTTGCCCCGTCAGTGATAAAGACGTGATTATATGTACGTAGCTATATACATTTTCAGTGTACAATAAGAAGGTATGTTGTACGAGTAGACAAACAGTCATAGGTAAGCCTACACAACTCGGTGGTTCAGAGACTTCAGACCTTTTTGGTCTCTATGTAGTGCAATCAGAAAAAGATGATGATGTTAATGCAATAATTGTGAGTCACTATTTCAATGTAAGGGACATGGGGGTATTCTGAAGAAGATTGTTTAAGGTACTATCAATAACTAACTGTTTATCATTTGTATGTTTTCATAAATTGGTAAATAATTTCAGCTATGATGGCCTTCGAGGGTACACTACGAGTAACCAGAGGTGACGTGTACGGCGGAGCGCCGGGCAGTCCGGCGTGGCGCGAGCGGGCGCGCCGCTACGGGACCGCTCTGCGACAGGTGTACGCCGCGCCATCACCACTGCGGCAGGCCTTTGCCGGGGCCATTGTCACTGGCTTCGGCGACAGAAGACTTGATGTACATTTCAAGTTATACCTGGATAGAAGAAAAATACCTAGGTACAATAACCTTAAACAACATGTCCAAACATTTTATTAAAAACTAGCTTTTGCGAGGGACTACGCGCCCTTAAGAATTAAAAAAGTAGCCTATGTTTCTTTTGAAGGTGTATTCTAACTCAGTGCCATTTTACATTAAAATCGTTAAAGAAGTTTTTGGGTTTATTCTTTACAAACAAAAATACCAAACTACGAAAACACGCATCTTTTCTCTATAGGTATACATATAATATTAGTATAAAAGTGAAGATAAAGCAGATAAATAATTCAATGTATTTATTTGTTTCAGTACTGTTTCAAATATTGAAGAAACTCTTAAGAACATTTTAATACAAGATATTTTATCAAAACACCCGGCATTCGGTCCAACAATAAAAGTAGATACATCTAGCATTGTGATAAAGCGAGATTTAGAGCACACTTATCATTCAGAATCATTTGTGAAAGAAGCCATGAATGAAAGCATGGCTACAAATTATCCAAAATCTCTCTCACCTCAAAATTCTAAGGAAAAACCAACTCAGACTAGGGTTGGAGTAGTTCGAAAAACAACCGTTAAACCTGGAAAGAAAGGTGATCTAGATGAACCTGAGATTGATACAGAAAATATTCCTGTAGTGCAAGGGTCTTTCCAAATTACCAAAACTGAAGCGGATATAACAGAAAATAAACAACAATCTAGTAGCTCTATACGACATGATGAAAAAACGAGTCATAGAGGAACTATTTCAAAAACAAGTACAACTACAAGAGTACCAAGTATGAAACAAACAACGACTAAAATAACCACAAAAAAGCCCTCTCCCACGACAATGAAATCTCGGCCCTTCACTGTTACTTCTTCGTTTAGTATGAAAACAAGAACAGAACCGGCACCAAAAAAAGATATTAGTACCAAAATTACACCCTCTACCTTGGATCCCGTATCAACTACAACTATGACTACAACAAATAATGTATCACAAATATTACTAGATCTATTAACAAATGAAAATCATGACAAAGATTTACCAAAAATTGATACTTTATTCACAGTCCCCCATGTGGACATAGATAATGAACCATGGCGCCCGATAACAAGACCATACTATGAAACAACAAGTATTCAAACTCCTCATCATGAGGAATCAAATGAACAAAACGCTGAAGACAGAATTGGGGTTGCTGAGGTTGTAGAAGATATATCGGCATTGGAAAGTATGTTAACTCCCATACCTCCCGTGAAGAATAGAGAGAAAACAACTCGCAAACCGATAGGACCTCATAGTGTAGATCCAAATTTAGCTGCCCATGTGTATGTACCCAGCCCGGTATATACAAGTTTTACTCTACCTACATATGCGCCACCACTTAAGAATATGGAAACATTAGGATCTGGGTATGTCAAACCCCACCCGATACCTGTTGATAAAATAAGTTCAGTTGTTGAAGTTTCATCAGATAATTTAAATGACGAAGATGATGGAAAGCCAGTTGAAAGACCACCAAAAGAGAAGACAACATCTGCCGTATTAAATGTTAACCTTGATCATTTAGATAATAATACAAAAGAAATTTCTATTGAAGGCGCATCAATATTAAAGAAGAATAATATAACCATTGCACCTAGTATAATTTCTACAAGTACATCTAGTGCAACAGATTCTATTGTAAGTATTAAAAATACAGAAAGTTCTAGCTACACCACTAGTCTTGGTATTACTTTAACAAGTACAAGCCATGCTTCTTATCCTACAAGTACAACGACCACAACAACAGTAAAACAAACGTCACCAAGTGACACATTACAGGGCAAAGATGGTGAAGATGAACTTCCGAATATTGAAATAGAAGAAAGTGATTACATCAAAAATCACAATAATAATGATTCAAAGCAACATGTTACAAGGCGTCCAAATAATAAAGTATCTATTATTCCCACAACTGCTTCACCTCACCACACTTGGGAACTAGTTAATACTTCTACTAACAAAAATGATACATTTAGTAAAACATCTCCAGAGAAATATTACAACGACACCTTACAAGCGATAATAACAAAAAATGATGTTGTTATATCAAATACAACGCCACGTTTTCCTAGTAAAATTTCCTTACTCCGAAATTTAACCGAAATTATAAAAAGGTATTCACCAAATACAACTGAAAAATCTGTAAAAGAATTAAACAATGAAGCAATTAATAACCAAGGCACTAATATAAAGGGAACAGGATCCGTTGAAGTTGTGCCTGATGAAACTTTACCAACTACGACGGCAGCCGTTATCACTCTTCTACCAGCAA